>NC_056726.1:67373652-67583652 GCF_019279795.1 Protopterus annectens | reverse complement strand
GATTCAACCTCTGCACACCCCAACTATGCTTCTGTTTGGCCACCATCATCATCAGAGTCTAACGATACTCTGACATCCGGTGGTAAGAGTCCACATATAAGCAACAAACACAGGAATTAAATTAATACTACACTAAATATTTAACACAATGTATATGATAACAAACTAACACTGCTCACACTATTGTAGATGGTACAGCAATATGCACACTCATTACACTCACCTTACACATACAGATAAATGCATATATCTGGCAAATGGTCATCAATAATCTAAGAAAATGTTTGGCTTACCATTAGCAGATGATTCCACACTTGGTATGGAGGATGGTCATGAAGGAAATGAAGCAAAGGTAAGGATTTAAATTCAGCATCACAACTGGGATAACACAGTGGGACAGTGAATACACAATTGTGCCTATATCTCTGTTAAAAATAGCTTTTACTGAAACTTGGCTAACACATTGACCCGTGGGCCATGTGTAAAGAACAAATGTGTCATTAAGTCTATTACTTTATTAACTGGCTCATAACAAAACACAGGAAGATTTACTATACAAGCAAATCTTAAAACTTTTTAAATATATAAGCTTACCAGGAAGCTCTTCCTGGCACATGCTTGTCCTCCCAAAAACATAAGTACTGACATCAATCACATGTCCACTGAGCTCCTTGGATGTCTGACAGTGGACAGAAGCTCTTCATTTGGTGCCAGTGGTGGCCCAGTAACAGCCCCCCCCCCACCCCATAGCCAGCTGTTCATGGACAACTGCAGCTGCTGTTCTCTGTGCTGATGAAATCATATCATTGGCCCTATAACACACCTGATCATAAATCCTGGTGTAACCCTCCCTAAAGCATTGACATAATTGACTGTCTGGTTCCAAATCTGCATTCTGTCATCCGTATCTCCACATCCTCTCTCAAGCAGAAAGGTGCAGTGGCACCTGAATGCCTGCACTATGACATCATTTTCAGAGTCACTGAAAGGTGAAAGTTGGTTTATATAGATTTGTGCTCTTAGGTGCTATAATCCTATGTGACATAAAACAGAGAAGGATACAACTCATAAATATCACATAAGTTTATTCCTGCTCATATACACATATATTTTCAACATTAAGCTCTGGAACCATACATTTCAGTTATTAAAATTGAAGGCTATGTGGTTGTATCATATCACACCACACTCACTCACAAACCAATGTTTGCTCCAACACAAGGAGCACCACTTTAGTAATGTATTGTTTCCTACTGAAATAACAGGTTGACTACACATTTTCTGGAGCAAACCTCTTGAAACAAAACTTTTGTTGTGGCAACACACAAATGGTAGTTGGATCCTCCACCCCCAAAACAACAAGCAAATAAAAGTTTGTGCAAGCCAAGGAATACCACATAATTCAATTGTTATATGCATTTTTGGCACAATTGTCACAATGTGCACATTTTCACAACAGAAAATTCAGTTTTATATGATTGCCAGTCACCTCTCACTGTGCACACCATTCCCCTGGCCATCCTAGAATCATACCACCCTGAGTCATTGACATAGCACATTATATTTCCCTGAAACAATATAGAAGATTGTAATATAAACAATTTTAACAATAACACTTCTGATAAAAACAAATAGCCGATCTACCTGAGAAATGTAAATGCCTGCCAAAAATGCCTATGCCAACAGTGAACTATAAGAAAGGCATACAGATAAAAGCTCCATTTTCTAAAGCATATATACATATTTTGCTTTGTAACACTTTACAAAATCTAGAATATACTTGAAAAATACTATCATGCCTTAGCAAGATTAAAAGACTTCTCTCCAGATAAATCAAAAAGAACAGCAATGTTCTGTTTTCTTCAAAAACACATCTCCTCACCTTCAAGTTTCCTAGCTATACTGCTACCTCTTTACAGTGTAGATTCAGGCCTCTGAGCATGGTGAAGTTGCAAATGAGGTGTGAACATTAGAATTGCTGAATCCCAAACTTTTGACTTCATGTAGCAATTTGTATAGGCACTACCTCATTGTTAGTTGCTAAAGGATTACAACTGTGAATGATTAGTGTGAGGGAGAAGAAAGACACAACTGTAATTCGTACTACCTTACCTGCATTGGATGTGTCATCCAGGATGCACTTACAAAGTGTAGAACTAATTTGATCAAGCTTTAAAATAGAAGAACAGCTCACATTTCTTAGGTTTGTTCAGTAATAGCCAAAGTCTCCTGCCTTTGCTGAAAACTGTTTTTCACTGTCATGTATTTTCATCATACATTTAAAAGACAATGATACAAAACTCATTATACACTACATGTCTGATAGTACAGTGCAGATGACAGAATAATGGCCACAATACAAAGAGAAGACAGAGCAGCATTGGTGCAAACAATTGTCATAAATGGTAGTGTGATCACTCATTGCACTAAATATGTAAGCCACACATGTAAAAACAAGTGAGAATGTAAAAGTGTATATGTATTGTTAATACTGTGGAGGAAATAGGAATTTCTTATAGGCACATGATTTGCTTTCTTGCTGCAAAGTTTTTTTCCTGTGGTGAAGAGAGAAAAACACTGCTAGTGTTTTGTAGATTCATTAATATGACAGTTCAAATCCAGAATTGAGTAAAAATCTGTAACGTGTTAAAATGTATTCTGTAATGTTGTTTATGTTTTATTAAATATTAATATTTGTGTGGTGTATGGCCTAGCACAAATATGGGGAAACAGATAAATACTTTAAAATGAATTGAAGTTGTTTCTCTGATAAGGACAGCATAAATTAGAGCTGTGAATCAACTGTGTGTGTAGCACACCTGGTAAACACGATGAAGCACACAGCATATAGGATATGTAGATCATGGTTCAAGTTCTACATTTATCTTTTAATGTTGAAAACTAATAAACACTTTTCACAATAATAATACATGTTGAGCTTTGCCTCTATTGTTTCCATGTTGTTCACCTCTGCATAAACACTGTGCAATGCTGGAGACAATAAGCAGACATTGTCAATTTCAAAAAAGATACATTGGTGCATCTTTTGCCTTCCATCTTGCAAACATGCTAAGTGGCATTGTGTGGTGATCAGCATGCATACACAACATCTGCACTTCCACAACACCTGCAGACAATAAGCAGACAATGTCAGTTTCTAAAAAGATACATTGTTACATCCTTTGCTTTCCATCATGCAAACGCATGAAGTGGTGTTGTGTGGCGGTCAGCATGCATACATGACATTTAGTTGCCCAACACCTGCAGACAATAAGCAGACATTGTCAGTTTCTAAAAAGATACATTCTAATATGTGTGGTTTTCCATCACTCAAACACTCTATGTGGCATTACACATTGGTCAGAACCCGTACACAGTAATGACTGTAAAAATTACACCACCTGCCTATCTTTCCCTGAAGCAACAGATGTAGGTTAATGACCACGACACAGGTAAGCCATGGTTCTAATCCAACAAGCTCTAAATTTTATTAATGCTGGTCCACTAATTTAGATAAAAATTAACAATACAGAAACAATTATACATAAAATAACTATGTATAGCAGTTGGATTGAGCATACACATGATATCATATGCATTATATATCTAACTGTGGGTGACTGTGTCCAATTATGGTTATACAATTACAAATTCGTTTTCTGAACTTTCATGTCACGCACATACATGGTTAACCAGTCAACTCTTTAATGTGTATATATAATTGAGCATGTCTGACAAATAAATCCTTAGTGACAATAAGCACACTAGACAGTAATGAGTGTAAAAAATACACTTCTTTCACACCCTTCCCTGTAGCAACTGGTGTAAGCTCATAGCCCCAGTGCAGGTGAACCAGGGTTCTAATCTAGCACACTCCAGGTTTTATTAATGCTGTTCCATTGAATTTTCAAAAATAAATAACAATATGCAGATAATTATGCATAACAATAAGCATGTATACCAATGGAGATCACATGAATTATATGTGTGACTGAGGGTATACTGACAATTATGTGTCTATAATTAAAATTACCTCTTCTGCCCTGAGATGGACTTCATACTTCAGTGATAGTCATACACACATGAATGTATATACTAGGGCATTGTCAGGTCACACACATACATGGTTAACCACTCACTCTTTAATTTGCCTTTATAATTAATGAGCATGTCTACTAAACACTTGTTCTGTGGCAGGGAGGAAAAACACGCATGTGAAAGCAATATGTATTCGTATTTGACATAGGTTTAAATCCTACATTGCATAAATTACTTTTATCATATGTTCATAGGTTGGTACTAGGCTATTGGCCCTAGGGCCTATACAAGCCTAGCCATAACAATTCCCTGGATATTTCTTCCCACAGTATTTCCTTCCCTAGAACCCTGTCTAGCAGGCTGACTGACATAATCCCCGGGGTGAATTTCCTATCTCCCATCCAATCGTCAAGGTTCCTTTTGAAGAGGGCCAAGGAGGTGCTCTGCTTGACATGTATGGGCAGTCTATTCCAGAGTATGGGGAGTCTCTGGGTCAGGAACCTATCCATCCAGCACGTTTTGTTCATTGTGATGACAAGGTTTAGATCCCTGGAGCGTATGGATCTGAGGGATTGGAATTTCTTTAAGTGTATCATTTCCAGCAGCTCAGAGTTTGACATAGCCTTGTATGTTAAGTAGAGATCTCCACTGAGCAGACGATATGCCACAGAGTATAGCTGGAGTTATTTTAGATGGTCAACATAAGCCATCTGCTTTAGGCCTGTGATTCTTTTAGTGAGGTATTTCTGCGGCCTTTCCAGCTGTTGCAGATGTTTTGTGACATACATACCAAATGGGGTGTTGTACTCTATAATGGGTCTAATGAGGGATTTGTACAGTGGGACAATGACCTCCTTTTTTCTGGATGTAAAGCCCTTAGTGATGAGATGTGCCACATAGAAGGATTTCCTGACTGTTGTGGTGATGTGGTTATCAAAGGTGAGACCACTGTCCACCTGTGTCCCTAAGTCTCTCATCACACCTTCAGTGTTTAGTGTACTCCCACCTATGTGGTAATTCATGGGTACATGTTTTTTCCCAAAGGGGCTAACTATACATTTTTTGGCATTAGCTTGAGCCCATGGCTCTGGCACCAAGGATCTGTTTCTGTAAGGCCCTTTTGTAGAATAGCCATCGCATTTGGGGATTCAATAATGGCTCCCAGTTTGCAGTCATCTGCAAACTTTGTTAGCCAGAGTCCCTTAGTGTTGGCCTGTACTTCAAAGAAGTAGATTGCAAACAAGAGCAGTCCTCTGAGGTACTCCACTTGTCACTTGTCTGGAGCTGGATTTGGAGTCGGCTACTTTTACAGTCTTGGTTCTGTCAGTAAGCCAGTTGGCAATCCATCGAGTGACATAGGGATTTATACCCAGCTTAGTAAGTTTATCTATGATTCCAGAGTGGGGGATAGTGTCGAAGGCCTTGGCGAGGTCCAGATAGGCTGTGTGGACCGCCTTACCCTTGTCCACAGCTCTGCAGACTGATTTGAAGAAGTCAATCAGGTTGAGGAGACAAGATCGGCCCTTCATGAACCCAAACTGGGTGGGGTCTAGTGTTTGAAGTTTGCCAATGTCTTTGTTTATAAGTTCCATGATAATGCGTTCCATGCCCTTACAGATCAGGCTCATCAGACTGATGGGATGGTAGTTCCCGGGATCCAAGGTGGATCCCCCCTTGTGGAATGGGACAACTGTAGCTGTGCACTACTCAGTGGGCACAAAGCTTGAGGTGAGTAAAGCAGCATAAAAAATGTGTCAGGTCATAAAACTTATACCTGAAATACATGTCTGAAAAGTTAAATCATCTAACAAGTACAGCAGCATCCAACCCATAAACTAATGCCAGCTGTCACATTACCCTTCCTGTTTCATAAATTGCCTTCCTCTCTGTTTAGCAATGTTCTTCTGCACATGTGGTTGGCATGGTTGTGCAGGTTTGTGTACTGACCGTTAAATGCAATGTCATAAATTAATAATAAAATACTTTAACTGTTGCTGTATGACCTGTGCTGACATGGCAGGAGCTCAGAAGGAAGGGGTTTAACTTAGGGCTCAGATATGGGGTGGTAGAGTCCAGAATATTCATTGAACTCCTTGTAAAGTACCATAGCCATAGGCTTTTGCAGGGTGACTATACCAAATTTCAATATAAATCAGAAGCTTGGAATAGTTTTGCCAAGGCTGTCTCCAGTATGACTGTCATTCCGCACACCGGACAACAATGCAGGCACCATTACAACAATTTGATAAGGCATAAGGAGGCACAACAACAGGGGTGGGAGGTTGGCAGGGTTTGATTCTCACATGGGGCAATTGGCTAGGCTTAAAATGGCCCACAAGTGCACTTAGCCTAGTACTAACCTATGAACTAAACCAGTGGCTGGATGAATTTAGGATTGCTGAAATTCCACAGTTGTGTAAGTATACAGATAAAGATACCTTAAATTATATACAAAGCTGGAGATAGCCAAGACAGGTATGTATAATGTTCTTCTCTTTTTCTCTCCTCTTTATTTTATAACTGACCAGGAGATTTCAGCAAACAGGGAAGCCCATGCTGAATATTTAGAATGACTGAGATGCAAGAGGTATGTATGGAGCACAAATTATTATTTTATTAAAAGTATTACTGTTCTATACATTAGTAGCAAATTAAGCATGCATAACTTAACTGTAAAATCATGTATGCATGCTTCATTTTTTAGCTCAAGGGAATTGAAGGAGTCAATTATAATAGTATAGTCAGATGTAGGTTCAAATCCCACAGGTAACAAATACATAGCAAAATAATTAAAAATATTAATTTCAACAAAATTTGCATAAATGCCATGTTGTTAACTTAATCTGTATTATTTGTAAAAGCATGTGTGCAATATATGCATATTGCAAGGATTACAGTCCTATTTTGTAGTTTTAAAAAATATGGTTAACATAAAAGTAAAAATATATTTCTTTTGTAGTAATTTATTGTATTACCTAATTAGCTTTTTTCTTAGTTTTCTCTTTTTTTTTCTTTTACCCAACCTCTCATCTCTCCTTTTTATTTTTATATGTATGATCACAATGTTCTGATGTCATCATTTTCTGACAACCAACAAAATGATTTCCACCACACGAAAGTAGGCCAACCAGAGTGTCTCAGCCTGCCACCTCTCCAACTGCTGTCGCACTGACATCCATCACATCTGGGATGCAACATGGCAGTACTGTCTTTACAGCCCCTGCACTACCTGGGCCCTCAACATCAGGTAGCATTACCCCAGCAGCTGATGCAGTGGTACCCTCCAGGGTATTGGTGGAGGTGGGGATTTTGTCACCCACCAGGAGCTGCCAGGCATAGTGTGTGAGGTCATAGAATATGCCATTGTTGCATCCCTCAGCCATATGGAGAAGATGCTGGTTATAAGCTGAGGAAACAAAAACATCAAGCACTCCAGCTGGAAGCTGAGGAAGGGGGCAGTGATAACAGTTCTGAGGGTAAGGACTAGATTCTCACTGTCTCCATCCTTGACAGGCATGGGACTACAATGTCTCCACCCTATCCCCAATCCTGGTGTCCCCCAAACTTTTGTGTCCCTTACCATCCCTGCCTCTGACTTATTTGTCCTGTTTGTCTGCACCCACTTCCTTACCTACCTGACTTACCTGTCCCTGACATAACTATGTCCCTTACCCAAAATTCTGCTCTTACTGAAATAAAATAAAAAAAAACTGGACACCTATCCCAAAAAAGGAAATTATCCCATACATAACTCGCTACTTTGCACATGTGTCTTCTCAACATATTTGATTTGGACCTTATACAACATGATCACATTGTTGTCACCAATCTGTGTTGTGGTGGCAGTCCAAATTCATCGAATCTTCTACCCATGTTCATATTACACTTTTGAAGAAGTGGATAGCTATGGTTCATTCCTAATTCCGTCCTGCAAATTCCTATATTACTTCTTTGTTTTTCCCCCTGACTACCCCCCATTCACCATTTCATATCTACCCCATTTTCGCACCTTTAATCTGGTCAAAAATAGAATCATACACAACACACATCAATAATAAATCCCTAATAAAGGCCTTCACTTTTTGTCCTCTGCATTTGTACAGAGTTTGGCATTGCTCACCAATGCTGAGTGATGTGGAATGGATTTTCATGTCCCATGGCATGGTGCAGTTACCTCCACGCAATGCTGCCTAAACTACCTGCAATAAAGGAATGCACAGCTATAGGAGAGTAAAGGCAATAATATTACAGACTTATTCTAATATTTACTTAGACTACAGAATGTATAAAAATGCAAATCCATATGTGTACTGTTGACATAAATCAACTGACTAATGTTAATTTTTTATAAATTGGTGTTCATTTTTTATACAGTGCTTCATTGTATTCATTGCCTCTCACATTTGCAAAAATAATCACATTTAATTATATAATGTCATCCTGACAACATTTGCAAAAAAACGTTAGATTGAGCTGTAATCGAACCCCTTGTCATTTGTCCTCAAAATATGAGTTCCCTGCTTTTTCACCTGCCATCACAGAGAAAGCTTGGCAGTAGGTGTTTTTCTTACTCCATATTGTTCAAAGGCTGACAGCCACACCTCACCATTTAGTGTGTTTGTAATCACTTTTTTCCAAATTAAGCAGAGACCTGCATTTGCTCATTGCTTAAGTCCTCGCAAATGGGGAACGCAATAGCAATAGAACCTAATGTCATAAAAGTTATGACACAAAATTTCCAATATAAACTACAGTATAAACACTATATTATCTGTGAGCAATTTCTGCCATAGATTACATGCATAAGTACTTCTCATGTTCAAGTTGCATTCATTAAATATGAATCTCACATATGCAGACACTTTAACATCAATCACACAAACCAGTTGCTCAGTGGTGTGCTATGAAAAGAGTTGATTGGCATGTATTACTATGTTTATTTCCCAGTTAGTCTTCAACCCGTTATAATCTATGTAAAAACTCAACCAAAGAGAAGGGACTTGTTAGTGACTGAACACATATTTATCCAGACTCATGTGTGCCCTGCACCCTTGCACTTGAAAATGAATATATCAGTAGTAGTTCCCAAATGTCAACTGCACTACAAAAATTAATAGCACAACTGCATTGTTACAGCATCTAGAGCTTTATACTAACAACAAACACTGAGAATGTTTATTATACGTCTTAATGTGGACATCAGTTCATCACAAATATAAACACATGTACATGCACATTTGTCTCCATGCTGATCCTAAAACCGTGTGTGTGTGTGTGTGTGTGTGTGTGTGTGTGTGTGTGTGTGTGTGTGTGTGTGTGTGTGTGTGTGAGAGAGAGAGAGACTGTAAGTGTGTAATGTACACAACATATTGAGAAACAGGTGCATATGTCTCACTTCTGCAACATGCATTCCTAACAGCTCATTGCTTCTAGTTTGAGAACCTGTAGTTTAAAGTATAGCTGCACATTAGAACCACAACAGAAATTACAAATTCCACACTTTGCACACCACGCACATAAAAAAATATGATACCCACATCATGAAATAATGATGTCATTATGTGTGCATCTGTATGTATATGTAAGTCTGTGTGCATAGTAGGAAGAGCATGAGTCTGTATCCTACTTTTATCAATCCAGTTCCATTCAGAATAAATATTTTGACAGTCATACATGTCTACATAGCCATTTCATGCAGGCCTCCCAACATTTTCACCCAAACATACAGTGATGATGTCATCTGCTGTAAATTGTCCATTAGCAGTGCAAAAGTCAGAGATGTACCATGGTGATTGCATTACATACTGACTTCTATTGCTTGTATAACTCATTAGGTAGGGGTTCAAATCTGACTGCAGTCAACTGGTGTGTGTGTGTGTGTGTGTGTGTGTGTGTGTGTGTGTGTGTGTGTGTGTGTGTGTGTGTGTGTGTGTGTGTGTGTGTGTGTGTGTGTGTGTGTGTGTGTGTGTGTGCATACACAGAAGAGCATGAGTCTATATTCTACTGTCAGCAATTTAGACAGCTCTACATGCCTACATAGCCATTTCATACAGGCCTACTAACATTTTCCCAAATATACAATGACAATGTCATCCACTATAAATTGTCCAGCAGCAATGCAAAAGACATAGTTTTGCCATGGTAATTGCATTAAGTACTGATTTCTCTAACTTGTGTTACTAGTTAGGTAGGGGTTCTAATCTCACTGCAGTGTGCTCATCATCAGAAGAGTATGAATCTGTATCCTACTTTATCAATCTTGTTCTTTGGAGAACAAATATATTGACAGTTGTACATGCCTACAAAGTTATTTCACTCGGGCCTTCCATCTTCACTCAAACACACAATGATGCTGTCATCCACTATAAATTATCTGGTAAAAGTGCAAATGTCAGACTTGTGCTGTGGCACTTTTGTTAAGTACTGAGGTCTCTAGCTTGTATACTTAGGGAGGGGTTCTAATTTCACTGCAATCAAATGGTGTGTGCATAATCATAAGAGTATGAGTCTTGTGAAGAACAAATATTTTGACAGTCATACATGCCTACATAGCCATTCCATGCAGGCTTCCCATCGTCTTCTCACAAACTTACACTATTGATGTCATCGACTATAAAGTGTTGTCTAACACTATAAAAGCCAGTCTTCTGCTGTAGTGCTTACATTAAGTACTGTATTCTGTAAATTGTTTGGTAGGGGAGCCAGTCTTACTGCATACAACTGATATGTGTGCTTGTGTTCAGTTAGTTCACAATCTAGAGACCATTTTTGAACATTATGTGAGACAGTCCTACTACCAACTTCTTCTCACCAGACACAGATGATGCCATCATCTATAAAGTATTGTCTGACACAATCAAAACCAGATTTGTGCTGTTGTGCTTGTATTAAGTATTGTGGATAGGTAGGAGTTCTAGACTCACTGCAGTCAAGTGGTGTGTGTGTGTGTGTGTGTGTGTGTGTGTGTGTGTGTGTGTGTGTGTGTGTGTGTGTGTGTGTGTGTGTGTGTGTGTGTGTGTGTGTGTGTGTGTGTGTGTGTGTGTGTGTGTGTGTGTGTGTGTGTGTGCATTCAACAATCAGTATGGTGATAATTTTATAATAGCATTTGAGTCTACAGCTATGTAAGGCACTCCTCCAAACATCTTTTTGTAGCATACACTGATGAGGTCATTCTGTATAAAGTGCACTCTGACAGCATTCAAGCCAAACATGGACTGTGGCAGTAAAGTTAAGTACTGTATTTTCCAGCATCTGTAATTAGATATTTAGGAGTTCTAATATGACAGTAGGCAACTTGAGTGTGTATACATTCAAATACTATTTTTGAGACAAATTTACATCAAGATGTGACACCAGTTCCATGTCAGACACTCCGCCCAACATGTTCTTCTCAGCATATAATGATACTGTCATACTCCATAAAGTGCAAAGTGACAGTATTAAAGTCCGACATATGTGCTGGCGCTATCATTACATTGCATGGAATCCAGCTTTTATACCTACACAGGTGTAATGTTCAAATCAGATCCAGTCTACTGCTGTGTTTGTGGTTGGTGGTAGATTATGGTCATTGTATCATTGTATGATCTTTGGAATCACTTTTCATTTCACTACCACTTAGGATCACTTTTAATGTAGTCCCATGCATCCAGCACCCCCTTTTTCCCACTGAATATGTGACATCCTTCCTGCAGAGGAGTGTAGGATGCCATCATGTCAAAGATGCATACACACATCATGATGCAGAGTCTTTCCATTAGCCTCTACAAGCCATCTCCAGACCATTGGATGTGTGATTGTTAATTCTGTCATGGGGTAGTGCACATGCCACATATGGACAGAGACAGTGTGTAATGCAATCAAACAAATATACACATATGCACATAGCCTTACTATCTTCTATCATATAGATATAAGGAGTTTGGTTTAAATGGTGTAATAATGGATAGAATTGTATGTGATGTTGGCCATTTGCTTAGTAATGTCCTATGACCATATGAACATTTTATATGTCAATATTACTATTATCAACATGTGTTGTTTTTTGGTGTGGATGTATGGTAGGCCTACAAGAGGGTATTACAATCTGTGATGTGAAGTAATTTATTGATGGCCACTGCTGACATTTGATTACATTTCCTTCCATAACAGCTGTAGTAATATGCCTCCTGAGAACTGATGACATGGGATGATATTATTTATATTGCTGGCTTAGTAAGGCATGTGTTTTTCTATTGGACAGAGCAACATTTGATGCAGTTCTCATTCAACCATCACAGTGACACATGCAGTATGGCACATGTGTGCATATACCTACCACACCTAAATGCTCTGTGACATCTGTCAATATAAATTCATAGTGATTACACGGGCACGTAAGTCTAATTTCATCCGCATATTGTAATGCTGTCATACACACAAAAATATGCTATGTTTTGATTCAGTTGCTGCCTTGTGGAATTCATTCTACGCACATTTGCATTGCTATTCCCGAGGATTACAGAGGTGGTCACCAGTACCATTGTGTGACTTATCAGCATTTGTGTCAGCAACTATTCTGCATGTCCCACAACCAACTCATTTGTAATGTGTCCTTATGTGATATCAGGCCACTCAAACACAGCTTTCCAATAAAAAACATGTAGGCATAAGTTGTGCAATTGATGTAATTATGTGATATTGGTAGAGCTGCATGACTGCATTGATTTAGTGCAGAAAGTATTAACACACAAAAATGATTGTTGCCAGAGCCATGGAGACATACTAGATGAACAAAAAACATATTTAGTTCCTTTTTGAAAGCAAATACACAAGCTAATGACAATATAGACAGCACACCCCTATGAGCAGACCAACTGGCACATGACCTGGGTACTCAGGTAGAGAGTAAGAGGAACTTTCACCAGCATGTGACCACAGTGATGACAAATCCCTCGTAGGTAGCACAACTCCTGAGTATGGGCAGGCAATCCACTTCAAAGGACATTATTGTCCCATTGTTCTCAGCCCTCATCACACCAGTAATTAAGTACAATGCACCTTTTTGCATGTACCTCACCACACATCTTCCAGGGATGATTTACTCCATTGTATCACTTTTGCCACAGTGAGCATCCACACATTGTTTTGTTCATTCATAAATATTCTTTGTGATGCATAAATATTAAGAGTTGATGTGCAGACTTCCCTTCAAGGTGTTATACAAGATGTATGTGTGACATGTCCTGCTGTGATGCACTCAGTAAATACCCAGCTCATTGACATTGATGGCATGGGTTATATTCTTACAAGTGTAGACTGTAGCATATATGTATCATGCAAGCCTCTCAACTAGCCAGGATTGCTTATAATTTAAACTACAGATGTAAGAGTGTCCCACTTACCTCCAAAAAGTGGCCATTTTTGAGGAATGTATGCTTGATTCCCCTTATAGATTATTGATAAATCATTACAGTTGTACAACTGTGTTCATGCAGAAAATGTATGTATTGTCCATGACAGTGTGTGCTTCTGCCTACTGTTGTCATTGAGCCTGTTGAAATGTGTCCTGATTGGTCGAGACCTATGCTGACATTACATTCATATTCAAGCAACGCATTTTGCACATCTTCATAGTATGCACATACCCCCTATTGTGTATACCATCCTTGATAAATGTCCTCTCCAGTGATCATGTCAGGGAGCTTATATCACAACCAGTCATCTCCATTGATATGTGACTTGTCTGACAGTCACATAATGTACAATAACTGTGCGATGATATGAATATACCCACACAGGAGGCGTAAACAGCAGTACATACTACATTATGTGCATATGTGCTTACTGTTCATGCTCCAGCTGTCTTGTCTTTGGGGTGTATGTACATTGACAAGCCATTACCTGGTGTACATTACCATGTTTCCCTTGTCCTCTTCCCTATTCTTCATTCCTACCATTCATGTCTGTGGCCCTTTCCAGTATACTCACTTCCCTAAACTAGTGTATTTATAATGAAGCCTATGGACTCTTGATTTCAGAATGTCAAAAACATGTTTGCACTGTACTTTACACTGATGACACTGTTCTATAATGTGTTAGTACTGTAGTCATTGCCTTAATTTTAGACCTAGTAGTAATTGTGGCTATCTTGCTGAACAAATTTGCCCATAGGTAAACTTGTCTGCAAATCTGAATGTGTTTGTGCTGCTTTACATGGTTTCCTGGCCAACAACACTTTTGGTGGGCAAGAAACTTCACTTGTATCCATGTAAGTGAGATGCACGGCATGCATATGTGATAAGCACTGCTGCTCATCACACAAAAACTGTAAACTGCATATAGGCTTTGTACTAAGCCTACACAGAGTTAATTGAATCCCTGGGCTAGATTTCCTGTTTCTTCAGATAGCTCTTCATCTTTTCTTTTTGTCACAAACAGCCATACCTGTCAGAAAATCAGTCTGATTATTCTACAGGTATAAGACCTTATCATTTGCTGAAGACTGAAAAACTACAGGCTGGATTCATCAATGGTTTATTTCTGCTCTGCTATTGTGTAGAACTGCAGAGCAAAGGTAGAAAGCACAGTATGCTAATGAAAGCATAATCAGCTAAATTAGATGCTAATTAACCAATACATGATGGCAGATCCATTCAGGAAACTTCAAAGTAAACATGTAGAGATGGAGTAGCCCTTTTCCTTGAATACCAAAATCTAGTGGAATACAGCCACCATGACACTTAGAAAGAAAAGCAATGTTAGTTGCTGCTGCTCTCTTGCATGTGTATGTGCAACAGGCTAAAATATGTGCAGCTGATAGACCTCGTCCAAAGAGAAGGGTGATCAGACCCCATTTAACATATTATGAACTGCATGATATTGAAATAGTAGAGCAATACAGGGTTGATAGGGGAAACACTACAGGAACTCTACAACTGCCATCTCTACCTCAGACCCCAGGAAATCAAGGAAAATCTATGGCAGTGAAAGCTAAGGTATTTGCGGCATTAAGAATATTAGTTACTGGTAAATTATAAAGTCCCTCAGGGTATGTTCCAGGCATATCACCGGCCTCAGCTTGCAGAATATTTCACCAATATTCTAATGTTATGCTGCAACATGCAAGGGAGTACATAAATTTTACACACACACACACACACACACACACACACACACACACACACACACACACACACACACACACACACACACACACACACACAAACACACCAGAGGAGAGAGTAAGAATAATAGAGGAATTCTCTGCTGTAGCACACTTCCCTGAAGCCTTGGGGGTCATAGACTACATTCACATAGAAATAAAAGCCCCACCTGGTGAACTGAGAAGAACATACATTAACTAGAAGAAGTCCCATTCAATCAACTGCCAGGTTGCCTGTAATGCCCATGGGATCACCCTCAATGTTTGTGTAGACAATCCAGGCAGTTACTATGGCTCACACATCTAGTCCACCTCATACCTGTACACAACATTTGCTAGGGGTGATGTTCCACAATGCCATCTCCTAGGTGATGCAGGTTATGCACTGGAATAGTGGCTCATAACATCCATCAGAAATGCACACACACCCACAGAGGATAGATACAGCAATGCTCACAGTCAAACTAGAAACATCATAGAGCATGCATTTGACATGCTGAAGTCACGTTTCCACTTTCTAGACACATTAGGGGTGCCCTGCAGTAAATCCCATGTACATGTGCAGAATTTCTCACACTCTGTGCCATGTTGCACAATATCATCTTAAGGAAACAGCTGCAACAGAGACAGCAAGAGCTAGAACCACACATTCCTGGACCACAGGCAGGGTTAACACCTCCAGCACATAAAAAGGATTCTGAGGGAGAACCTCCAGCTACGGTGGTAGCTGACAGATGTAAGTGTGCACAATATGCCTTTGCCCTGGCAAAGAAGCAAAGGGTAGCTCATACACTCACCATCTAAGACTCAAAGGTCAGAGCACACACTCAACATGTAAAAGGAAAATGATAGCACACACACTCACCACATAGCAACCTAAGTACATAAAACATTAAAAATGATGTCATCTGATGTCCACAAATTTACTTATCCAGGTAATGTCAGTGTATGGATAGCAGCAGACAAAAACAGCCCCAAAGCACACAATACATAGCTGCAGTAAAGTCAAGGTAAGTGGGGAACCTGGACTATACAAACAAATGTGTTAAAAACTAAATTACCTGCATACTGTCAGTTACATACTTATCCACTCTGTGCATCAGACATATATGTAAGCCTAAGTCAAACTTGTAGAATAGAGCGTATGTATATATCTTTAGCAAGCATTTCCAGATGTAGACACATGCATATAAATAGTGAGCATGTGCAGGCAGCAGTACCATTTTGAGAGAATAGCCTGAGTGTTAACATGTATGAGTGTAGTAGTCAGTTTATAAGTTTATTTAAGTTTAAGTTACAAAGTCTCATTCCTGATGTGTTTGTGTATAATAAAGCTGCATGAACTGAACCCACAACCTCTTGTCTGTTTTATCCTGACTGGACAAGCAACATGGTGTCAGAACCAGGACTGAAAGTGCAACTTTATCAAGCCATGAGGGGCAGAGTTGAAGGTGGAGGCAGACAGGGCTGGTTGAGTAATACAGAGCTCAAAGGATTGAAAAGGGCCAGAAATTAACTTAAGGTAGCCAGAACTTGCACAAATGATTTATTTTGCAAAGAAAATGAAACGGAGCATTTGTAAGCCACAAAACACATTATTAATTAAATGAGTAGCACAAAACTCATTAATCAAACGAATGGCACAAAATGCATTATTAATTAAACAAAATGTTCAAAACTATGATATTTGATAAAACTAGCAGAAATATTTATATGGGGGATCAGAATTACCTTTGATTTGCATAACGAACATATTTAAAGTAAAACGAGCACAAGAAAAGTATATTGAGCATGATAAGAGATTAAAAGGGCATAGCGAGTACAATAAAAGGGCAAAGTAAGCTTAAATAGCAAGGTGACTGCATGTTTTTTTAGTAAATGAACGTGTTTTGGGCACAAACTACTATTTTGCATTGATCAAAGCCATTCAAAGCATAACTAGAGTTCTTTGAAGAATCTTAAAGTGGGCAAAGTGTTAGCAGAGTATGTGCCTTAATACATGGCAATTATTTCAAAGAGTTTGCTGTGTGCAAAGTATAGTTACCTTGCAAAGTGCAGCCAAAGTATAGCAATTTTGAAAAGTTTCTTGTGTTGTGTACATTTATTCGCATAGTGTCACTATTTCAAAGTGTTTCTTACACTGTATAGAGTTATTTCTTAAAGTACAGCTATTTTGAATAGTTTCTGTGCTGTGTACAGTTTATTTGCAAAGTGCATTCATTTCAAAGTGTTTCTTACTATAAGCTTCTTGTGTCATGTACACTTTAATCACAAAATACAGTCATTTTGAAGTATTTCTTACACTGATAAGGAGTGGTTTTACAAAGTGGAGTGATTTTAAAGTGTTCTTGTGATACGGAGACTTATTTGGCAAAGTGCAGTTATTCCAAAGAGTCTGATGTTTTATTGGGCATAATTAGGAGTTCTGGCATAAATTTCTGGCATTTTTATATGTGTGTATATTCACACATAATTTTGAGCACCCTCACTAACGTGTGTTGATATGGCAGAGCCATTTTGCAAATTCAGTCCACTTGTATTTGATCATAATATAGCAGGGAATTGGAGAGTATCTGAACAGGAATACGATATTTTCATACAAGCAGCTTTTTCTGACAAAGATGCATGTATAAGAGCATTAATTTTGCTTAACTTTGCTGGGTCAGAAGCCATTGAAAGACAGCATTCATTTGTGTATGCACCAGAAGTATATGCAGAAGAGGGGGAAACTCTGCCATATTGTTGTATCAGCTGACTCAAGAGAGGACCCTGAGTGCTTGAAATATAAATTTAGAGAAATGCGCAACCCCAGGCAAATGTTACATTAGATATGCACTTATTTTACACAAGAAACCAAAAGCTAGGTGAAATGTTTGCAGCTTATATCACTGACTAGAGAAATAAGGCTAAAACATGCAGATTTGGTGATTTGAAATATGAGTTAATGAAGGACAGGCTTGTGTGTGGTGTTAATAGTGCTGCAGTGAGAAATATTTTGCTTCATGACAGTAATTTAAAATTGAGCAAAGCCATAGAGATTTGTCAAATCCATGAACTCACAGAAAGGCACACAAGTATGCTTGCAAGTGATAACAGCATGGTTTCAGCAACCTCTAGAGCAAGAGTAGACAGCATGCAGCACGTGGCAAGCAGAAACAGACCTAAACACATGGCAGCTACAACCCCTGTGGGTTCCCTTGGGAGGAATCATAACTGTCTAGCAAGTTCCAGACTAGATCAGTAAAAAGGACATGGTGAGTGCAGTAAAGGGGGAGTCAGCAAAACCCAAATCAAGTCTTATTGTTAACTGTCATAATTGTGGTGCCAATCATAAGTTTAAAAGAAAGCATTTGGTCAGCAATGCTTCAGGTGTAAAAAATGGAGCCACTTTCAAATGTTTTGTAAATCAGGCAAGGCTCATTCAGATATTAAGAAAGGTCACTCAAAAAAGTAAGCTGATCATGTAAAAATATACAATCCTACTTTCAATGTAGATGGTGTATCAGTGGTTAGTAAAAAGTTTAATGCTGTAGATTTGTCGGTAAAGCACAAAGTATTTTGTACTGTCCTGATCAATGCTAAACCCATGGAGCTCAAAGTAGACACTGGTTCAAAATGTAATTTAATGTCAGCAGAAACATTTGCTAGAGTGACAGCTAGTGAACAACTTAATTTGGCTAATTGTGTGAAGCTTGTTGCTTATGGAGGTGAAGAGGTTCAAAACAAAGGCTCCGTAGTCCTTTCATGCTTTTTGGCTGGGAACAGTTACAGCTTGCAATTTTATGTAGTCAGAAGACTTGTGCAGTCATTATTAGGTCTCAGAGACAGTTTAAGAATGAAACTGCTTTCTTTTTCCAAAGAAGTACATGTTCCAGTTCCAGCATCAGTGACACTATTTTCTCAGAGTATGCTGATGTTTTCAATGACAAGCTAGGCAAACTTCCAGTTCTTTACTCCATGGAGGTAGACCTAGAGGTCAGTCCAGTGGTCAAACCAGTAAGGACAGTTCCAATAGCTATGCAGGACAAAGTCAAGGTCCAGTTAGACAAAATAGTGCAGCAAGGTGTGCTTTGTCAAGTCACAGAACCAACTGAATGGGTGTCTTCCATGGTTGTTGCTCATAAGAAAAACTCAGATGAAATCAGAATATGCATTGACCCAATGGACTTGAACAAAGCATTAACAAGACTGCATCATCCTATGCGTACAGTCAAAGAGATTGCCACCCTCATGCTAAATCCCACTGTTTTTTTCTGTCTTAGATACAAAGAGTTCATTTTGGCAAGTAATGCTTGATCGCATATCTTCACTACTGACTACATTCAGCACACCATTTGGTAGATACAGATTCCTCAGGATGCCTTTTGGAATAAAGTCTACCAGTGAAGTCTTTCAGCATGCAATGGAGCAAATTTTTTCAGGCTATCTGTGTGCAATAATAGTTGATGATTTACTAGATGGAGGCAATGGTGAAGCAGAGCATGACAGAAACCTCAGGAAAGTTCTAGACAGAGCTGGTGAAGTGAATTTGAAGCTTACTCCTCTGAAATGTAAATTCAGACTGCCAGAAGTTACTTATGAAGGTCATTTATTTACCAGTGCAGGCTTATGACCAGATCCTTCTAAACAAGCAGCCATTCTTGAGATGCCAGTTCTAGACAATGCCCAAGCCTTACAGCGTTTCCTTGGTATGACTAATTATTTGGGCAAATTTATCCCTCACTTTAGTGCGTTATGAGTGCCTTTAAGAGAGCTGACATGCAAAAATGTTGCCTGGTCATGGTTAGAAGAGCATCAGAGAGCATTTGATAACCTCAAACAGCAAATTGTTAACCCTCTTATATTAAGATACTATGATGTAGTATGATTCAGAATGAACTGGCTCCCCACCTAAGCACCATGTTCAGTCATAGCCTCACATTAGGCTTTGTGTTCACTGAATGGTGCACAGCAATAGTTATCCCACTCCACAAAGAGGGAGCCACCACTGATCCTGGGAACTATTGCCCTATTAGCCTGATGAGCCTGTTCTGCAAGGCCATGGAACGTATCATCATGGAATTCATAAACAAAGACATTGGCAACCTCCAAACTCTGGACCCCACCCAGTTCAGGTTTGTGGAAGGCAGATCTTGCCTCCTGAACCTGGTCGACTTCTTTGAGGCAGTCACCAAAGCCGTAGATGAGGGTAAGGTGGTTCACACTGCCTATCTTGACCTCGCCAAGGCTTTTGACACCATCCCCCATTCAGGAATTATAGCTAAACTCACTAAACTAGGTATAAATCCCTATGTCACAAGATGGGTTGCCAACTGGCTCACTGACAGAACCCACACTGTAAAAGTTGCAGACTCCAAATCTGACTTCAAACCAGTGACAAGTGGAGTATCACAGGGTTCAGTCCTGGGACCTCTTCTGTTTGGTATCTACTTCTCTGAAATACAGGCTAACAAAGAAGGCCTTCGGCTAATGAAGTTCACAGATGACTGCAAACTAAAAGCTATAGTCGAGTCCCCAAATGATGTGGACCTCCTACAGAAGGGCCTCATTGAGACAGATGCCTGGTGTCAGAGCCATGGCCTCAAGCTCAATGCCAAAAATTGCATTGTTATCCCCTTTGGTAAAAACTCTGTACCCATGAACTACCACATAGGCGGCAGTCTTCTTAACACCGAATGTGTGATAAGAGACCTTGGAACCCAGGTGGACAGTAGTCTCTCTTTTGATAATCACATTGCCACAGTAGTCAGGAAATCCTTCTACATGGCACATCTCATCACAAAAGGGTTCTCATCCAGGAAAAAAGAGGTCATTGTTCCTCTCTACTCAACACTCATTAGACCCATTAAAGAGTACAACGCCCCTTTTGAAATGTACTTCATAAGACATCTGCAGCACCTGGAAAAGCCACAGAAGTACCTCACAAAGAGAATTACTGACCTCAAATAGATGCCCTACACTGATCGTCTCAAAAAACTCCAGCTTTACTCTGTAGCATATCGCCTACTCCGAGGTGATCACTGCCTAACATATAAAGCTATGTCAAACCCAGAGCTGTTGGACATGCTACACCTAAAGAAATATCAATCCCTCCGAGCTACATGCTCTAGGGACCTAAACCTTGTCACCACAATAAACAGGACTTGCTGGAGGGATAGATTCCTGTCCCAGAGACTTCCCATACTCTGGAACAAGTTACCCATCTATGTCAAGCGAAGTTCCTCATTAACACTCTTCAAGAAAAATCTTGATGAGTGGATGGGAAATAGGAAATAAACCCCGGGGATCACTTCTGTGGCTCTGCTCAACAGGGGATACAGGAAATTAACTTTCTTGGGTTGGCGTAAGCCAGAGAACTTTGTTGGCTAGGCTTACTTAGGCCCTTGGGCCGACAGCCTAGTACCTACCTATGAACCTACCTATGAACCTATGTCCACAAACCAGTAGGTCTTTCCTGTGATGCTTCAAAGTTCGGTCTCGGTGCAGTTATTCTTCAAGAGGGCAGATCTGTTGCTTGTGCAGCTAGAACTCTTACCCAAACTAAGATGTGGTATGCTCAATTTGAGAAGGAGCTTTTGGCAATTGTCTTCATATGTTTGAAGTTCCATGATTATATTTATGGCCAAGCAACCCAAATAAAAATTGATCATCAATCTCTAGTCATTATTTTAAAGAAGCCTATGCATTCAGCTCCAGCAAGAGTACAAAGAATGATGCTCAGATTACAAAAGAATAATTTCAAAATGGTCTATAAAAAAGGCAAACTTCTTTATCTGGCTGAGACCTTATCCAGATCACCCAGAAATACCACAGAACAGCTTGATGCAGAGAATTTTGACTTTGATGTCATGGAAGTGAGTAATTTTTCTACCATGAGACTTGAGCTGAGAGATCACAGAAAGACTGATCCCATTTTGCAAAATCTCAACCACTTCATCATTGTAGGATGGTCATCAAAGCAATCCTGTGTACTGCCACAAATGCAGCCTTATTTTCCATACAGAGATGAGATGCTGATGGAAGATGGCCTCATTTTCAAAGGTCCTAAAGTTATTGCTCCTACTTCCTTACAACATTCAGATTTTGCATTGTGGCCACCCAGGTTCTGATGCTACCAAGTGAGAGGACTAGTAATTTGGCCTTCTCTATCGAAAGACATTGATAAAGTGTTTTCTTCTTGTTCAGTATGTAATAGTACTAAGCCACATTTGCAAAAAGATCCACTTCATCTAAGCCATATTCCTGAACTACCTTGGTCAACAGCTGTCACTGATATATTTGATTGGAACAATCAGCATTACTTAGTGATGGGTAGACTCTTATTCAAACTGGTTTGAAGTGGATTTGCTACCTAACTTAATGTCCAGTGCTGTTATTACTAAGATGAAACATCATTTCTCAGTCCATGGTTGTCCACACACAGCTATTTCTGACAACGGTACCCAGTTTACTAGTCAATTGTTTCAGAGATTTGCTAATGAGTGGGACTTTATCCATGTTACTAGAAGTCCTGAATGGGTCTATATTGAAACATCGAATGCTGAAAAAAGCGAATGATGTTTCATTGACACAGTTTCAGCGAAAGCTGAAAATGTTGAAACCACAGAACAGCGATTTCTTTCCTAGGGAAAGTAATTGCTGTTCCAACCAAAAAAAAAAAAACATTAAACACTTCCACACACATACACACGTACCCTAACCCTAATTGTACCCCCCCAAAAAAAACAGTAAACAACTAAATACACATATGCACATAACCCAACCATACATCTAATGGAAAAAAAAAAAACATTTTAAAACATATGCACTTACCTTAACCCGCACCCTAACCCTAAGGTCAGTAACTCTTGCACATTTACGTAAACAGTTCCAAACACATACACACTTACCTTAACCCTAATTCTACCCCCCCCAAAATAAAAGTAAACAGCTGAAAACACATACACATGTAACTTAACCATACATCTAACGCAAAAAAAACAGTAAACACTTTCATACATATGCCTTTACCTTAACCCGCACCCTAACCCTAAGGTCAGTAACTGTTGTACATTCATGCTCAGGAGCTGTACCGGACAAGGGACCACACTACACTGCAGAACATGGCAAAGCAACAAAGCGGTCAAGCGACTTCTTTCCCAGGAAAAGAAATCGCTGAACAGCCGTTTTGCTGTTTTGCCTGTTTGCTTTGTATGTGTCTACAAAAACGCATTCAACAAAATGCATTTTCGTCATTCTAATAGGAACCCGCCCTGAATACCCACAGTCAAACGGCCTTGCTGAACATGCAGTACAGAGTGCAAAGCAAATATGACTCTGTCATTGTACATGTGGGTGTGAATGACCTGAGATGTCCCTCCCTGGACTACATGAAAAGAGACATGGAGAAGTTCTCAGATCATGTAGCCCAGGTGGGTATGACCCTAGCCCTGAGCAGCATCCTGCCATCACCCAGAATGATACCACAGGCCAAGCAGAAAATTACTGATTTCAGCAATTGGCTAAACTTTGTCATTCTAAGGCTATCCAGTATCTGTCTACCTGTGATAACATGATTGACAGACCTCGATGCTTTGCCAAAGATGGTCTGCATCTGTCACCCCTGAGCTTCTGGATACTGGCCAAGGCTCTTGCCACCCCTATAGTGCATTTTTAGTTGGTGTTCCAAAGACCAAATTACCACCATAACAGCAACAAAAAAATGCAATCTGAGAGTCATGCTGTTCAATGCTAGAAGTCTAACTCTCAAAATGCACTCACTCGAAGCACTCCTTAAAATGGAGAACATCGACATTTGTGCTATAACAGAGACCTGGTTCAAGGCAGTAGAAACCACCGCTGCACTACCAGGCTATAACTCATTCCATACCTTTCAGCCCCAGGACTTGGACCGAAGCTCCAAAGGCAGTGGTGTTTCCATATTCCTAAAAGATGGGCACACCTCCAGAGTGGTAGCCCAACA
Source organism: Protopterus annectens (assembly GCF_019279795.1). Classification (NCBI taxonomy): domain Eukaryota; kingdom Metazoa; phylum Chordata; order Ceratodontiformes; family Protopteridae; genus Protopterus; species Protopterus annectens. Next base: position 67,559,509 of record NC_056726.1, on the reverse strand, counting down.
TAACGCATCAGAGATAATTCAGGTGAAGCTAACATTGGGTAAGACAACAATTTAGGTCGTAGCCTGTTATAGATCTACAGCCATGTCCCAAGACTCACACTCCACATTCCTAAGCACCCTGGAGAATATTAGGGCCCAACCTAACACTCTCATACTGGGCGACTTCAACTACCCCTCCATTAACTGGAAAAACTACTCATGTACCAATACATTTGCCCAATGTTTCCTGGAATTCATTAATTCCAATGCCCTGGACCAGCTCTTTCTTACCTCCACTAGAGGTAGCAACATCCTTGACCTGGTCATTACTAACATGGGCGAATATTGCTCTACAGCAATAGTCCAGTCCTCCATGGTTAGATTCGACCACAAACTAATCACCTTGGAAATCCACAACCCATCCACCCCCCAGCAAAGGTAACCACCATGAAAAACTTCTCCAAAGCTAACATTGGGCTCCTAGAAACAGAGGTGACTAACTTTATGGCACCCATGTAAATGGAGAATAGTTGCATGACCACAGAATCATACACTAATGCAATGTATGAACACATACACAAATACATGGATCTTGCCATACCCAATAGAACCCAGGCACTCTCCTCCAAAAAAGGAAGCCAATCTGGTGGTCCCCTGCCATAAACAAACTCTACAAAAAAAAGAGGAAAATGAGGTGGAATAAGGTGAAGTCCCAAGACTGGAAAAACTGCCTTATCAGCCTCAACAAAGCTTCTTTAGTTATGTAAAGAATCTCCACAGTAATATCCAGATTTGCTCTGAGCTACTGCACAATGGTACCTCCTATACCAGGACAAAAGATTTTGCCAATATACTGGTTGACAGATTCAGCGCCAACTTTACCCCTCTCTCCTCCCCCAAAGGATCAATCACAATACCAGTAGATTCCCAGCCACCCAGTATTACTGCTGCACAGGTTAAAATAGCACTCTCCAAGGCCAAGAATACAGCTTCTATGGGACCTGACAATATCCCTGGTTGTGTTCTACATGAACTACAAAGTGAACTGGCACATCACCTGTGTGGCCTGTTCAATCAGAGCCTCACCTCAGGCTTTGTCCCTACCGAATGGCACACTGCTATAGTCATCCCTCTCCACAAAGGAGGAGTGAATACAGACCCTGGGAACTATCGCCCCATTAGCCTGACAAGTCTGATATGAAAAGCTATGGAATGCATCATCATGGACCTAATAAACAAGGATATAAGGAATCTCCAAACTCTGGATCCCACACAGTTTGGTTTTGTGAAGGGTAGATCATGTCTGCTCAACTTGTTCGACTTCTTTGAGTCAGTCACGAGAGCTGTGGATGAAGGCAAGGTGGTTCATACAGCCTACCTTGATATGCCTAAGGTCTTTGATACCATCCCCCACTCAAGAATCATAAAAAACTCACTAAGTTAGGCATCAACCCCTATATCACTAGGTGGGTTGGAAACTGGCTCACAAATAGAACTCACAGTGTTAAAGTAGCTGACTCCAAGTCAGACTGCTGACCAGTCATGAGTGGACTCCCACAGGGATCGGTCCTGTGTCTTCTCCTGTTTGATATCTACTTCTCAAAAGTCCAAGGCAACATGAAGGGACTCTGGCTGACAAAGTTCACAGATGATTGCAAGTTGGGTGCCATTATTAACTCCCCAAGTGATCTTGACATACTACAGAAAGGCCTCACTGAGACCAATGACTGCTGTCAGAACCATGACCTTAAGCTCAATGCCAAAAAATGTGTTGTCATCCCCTTTGGGAAAACCCAGTTCCCATGAATTACCACATTGATGGTAGTCCACTGAGCACAGAAAGTGTTATAAGAGATCTGAGAACACAGATTGACAGCAACCTCTCTTTTGACCACCACATTGCCACTGTGGTCAGAAAGTCCTTCTATGTGGTACATCTCATTACTAAGGGTTTTGCATCCAGGAAGAAAGAGGTCATTGTCTCCCTCTACTTTTCCCTCATTAGGCCAATCATCAAGTACAATGCCCCATTTGGCATGCACCTCACTAGACACCTGCAACAACTGGAGAGGCTGCAAAAGTTCCTCACAAAGAGGATCCTAGGCTTTGAACACTTGTCCTATATCGACAGACTCAAAAAATTCCAACTACTCTCTGTTTCATATCGCCTACTTAGATGCAATCTCTGCTTGACATACAAAGTCATGTCTGACCCAGCTCTGTTAGAAATACTACATATAAAGAAATCCCAATCCCTCCACATCACATGCTCCAGAGTCCTCAACCTCATTGCCACAATCAACATAATGTGCTGGTGGGACAGGTTCATGACCCAGAGACTGCCCATGCTATGGAATAGACTTCCCATACGTGTTAAACGGAGCACCTCACTGGCCCTCTTCAAGAAAAATCTAGATGAGTGGATGGAAAATGCAAAATTCACCCCAGGAATCACCCCAGTGGCTCTACTCGACAGTGGCACTGGGAACTAAGGTCGGGTGGTACAATGCCAGGGTAATCCTATGGGCTAGGCTTATAAAGGCTCCAGGGGCATTAGCCTAATACTCACCTATGAACCTATTACTGGAGAGGTCTAAGTGTGACAATACTGATATCTTCTTGAATTTGCTTAATTTCTGAAATATATCCTATGGCAACCTATTTGGCTTGCCTGTTCAGGGACTTCTATCTAGTAAAACCAGAACAACCTTGCCTATCAGTTCTAGTTTGTTGGTGCTTAATGCTAAAAAGAACAGAGCAATCAAAGCCCAACATTTTAAAAAGCTTTCTTCTCAAAAGTCCAGCTATGATAAAACAAGCAGATTTCGTCATCTGTTAAAAAAGGAGAGAAAGTGAGGACGCAAATGGGAAAAAGCTTTGATTGAATTGGTCAAGTGAGAGGTATATGTGCTGAGCTGAGATCCTACTTAGTGGAATCTGAGGGTATAGAATACAGGAGAAACCACAGGCGGCTTCTTCCTGTATCAGAAATGATACCGCAGCATCATACCCGTGATACGGACTCTAGATCTCAGAGCTGACAATGTTCATACCAAAGTCCCTGTTGCTAGATCAAATTCTGACTTTTATGTTACATGGTCAGTTCGTATTTCAAGGCCTAGTGTGAAATACACAGCAACCTGGGAATGATCGTTTTATATGTGTCTGATTTTGTATGAGTGCATGTTAAAGAATTAGTTCTGTATAATTGCATGTCAAAAGATCATTTCTGTATAATTGCATGTCATTGAATACTGTCATTTGATGTATGAGCTATTTCTCAAAGAGGGAGGATGTAGAACAGAGCTTGTTTATGTACCTTTAAGAAGCATTTCCATACGAAGGCACATGCATATAAATAGTGAGCATGTGCAGGCAGCAGTGCCATTTTGAGAGAACACCCACAGTGTTAACATGTATGAGCGTAGTAATCAGTCTGTTTATAAGTTTATTTAAGTTTAAGTTACAAAACCTCATTCCTGATGTATTTTTGTGTAATAAAGGTGCTTGAACTAAACCCACAACTGCTTGTCTGTTTTATCCTGACCAGACGAGTGACAAAACCCATATGAACAAAGCCCATGGCAGAGTAATCATCATTCTCATTGGGTAGGGGGTGCAATAGGGTAAGGGTGACACCAAAGACAAATGGATGCCAGACCTCCCCAACAGATCTACCATCACAGACACTGCTTAATCCGGTGTGTCACTCATACCTTCCCAATGAGTCACACACACAGCCAAGGCTGTCACACAATAGCAAATGATAACACAATACTGTGAAGCAACTATAACTTGGACAGCAAAGCAAGAACTGCTACATGAGCAGTATACTAGCAGTGATATTTTAAAATTGCATACATTGCAAAATTATTTTTCCCTTACATACTGAAATAAATTCAAACAATGACCATGTAAGCTGTTTATGTAGAGGACAAACATAACTCATGAAATAGTGCAGTGATTTGTAGAAAACCCCATCCAAGTAATTAGTAGTAATGCTCTGTCTGTATCCAGTCAGTCTCCCCTCCTTCCACTTCCATAGCTACACCATTACCTTGCTATGGTGTAGATTCAGCCCTCTGAGCACTGTGAAGATGCAAATGAGGTGTGAAATCATTAGCATTCATGAATACCAAAATAATCACTTGGTGTACTAGATGTAAGCATGGGGTATAGATAGCTATACAACTGGATGTATGCACCCTAGGACTGCATGGAGGAGCAATCACGGTTGCTAGGTGCTAATGGCTAACAACTGTGTGTGATTGCTCTGACTACAAAAACAAGCAATACTGAAGTGACTGTTCTTCCTGAAGTGTTTGTATCATGCTGAGTAGACTTACAATAAAAAGGCATAAGCACTTTGAGTGCTATGAGAACAACCTTAACAATATTGACATCCTTGTACTAACAGCACGCTGTCTATCCTCTGCTTCAAGTCTGGCTAAAATGTTGATCATCTATATTACACATTGAAGCAAAAATGCAAATAAATGGCCATGACATTGCATTTTTGTAGTTAAGCTTAGATGTGGAGAATATGCTCAGAAAACAAAGAAAGAAATAGCTGCCAGTTTTGGTAATTTGACATTAAAATGGCATGGGCTATAAATGTAAAGTATCTGTCAATATCTTATTGATCTGTGCATGTTCAAGTAAATGAGAAAAGAAGAAATCCTGGTCCAGTGTTGGTGGCACAGAGGGATTAAAACCACAACAGAGTATGTGTTGCTATTCCACTGAGCTGAGGGTTCAGTTCCAGATAATGTGCTGTGTGACAGAGGTAATGCATATTTTCTGAGCATATGATCAGGTTGTAACAAACACAGATCTAGGAAACTTCACCACATTGCCTTTTCATCATTATTCCCCACTATCTGTTAATAATGGCAATTTTTTGCTTTTAATTATTTTTTTTTGTTTGTTTTTCTTCTCATTTGTGCAGGTTTTGGCAAAGAGCACTAATGACTGGCAGCATTTCAAAGTGCTGAAAAAGTATTCACTGCCCACGGTACAAATTTAGAAATTTTATTTTTCATGGCAACAGTAGTACATTTCAGAATGGCACTGGTGCGCTTTGCTACAGCACTCTGAACAGTAGCAAGAGAAGACGTTCCACAGCTCACCTAAGTATAACTGTAGGGCAAAATGTAAATGAAATAATTTTAAAGATACAAGAAATTGGATTTAAGGTTTGAATCCAGCTTGAAGTCCCATGCTGCTTGTAATGTTTGCAGCAAATATGAAAACACAGCTTACGTTTTGTTTTGTGCAATATAATTGTTATGCATGTTTTTTTTTTGTTTGTTTTTTTTTTTTTTTTGCCTGTGTAATTTCCACTCTCAAAACTCACAAGTGAAAGAAAATGGAACAATTTCATTTCTCTACTCCATTATCACAAATAGTTTTGGCACCAATATGCAAAGACCGAATAAACAAAAAGGGAGGAGGTATTACACTATTATTTAAAGGCCAACTAAATGTCATTACATTAGATATACCAACTCCAGCCCTAGGTCCCACTGAAACTTTACTTGCTAACTATGAATATAGCTTGCTACTTCACAACTGGTAATAATATATCCACCCCTGAGAAACTACTCAAATGGATGTCAGAGAAACTCCCTCATGAAACCATTATTCTAGGTGACTTCAACACTGACTGGACACCATGTAACTCAAATGTACCCACTACTCCTATAAACCTCCACAGATTTGCTTAGTTAATCCAATCTCCTACTACAACTGACAAATCAACAAACAGTCTATCCTATACTGGATACTGTCAAATAAACCATTCCAAATAAGTAAATCAGGCTGCCTACCTGACAGCCTGAGTGACCACTTGCCAACCTATATAATTAGACACCACCAAGTTCTAGGAAAAACCCGCCACCTTCCAACAAATACATAAAAAGAATTTCATCCCATCTAACGTCATCTTGGCACTAAAAGCTTGTAATTGGCATCCCATCAAGTAGCTCAACCTTAATGAAGCTGTTAGGTACTTCAGCTCCATATTCTTAAACATACTAAACTCCCATGTTCCACCTAGAACCATTAGTTAAGCCTAACGATGCACCCTGTTTGAGCAAAGAAACCAGGTCTCTGCTTCATGCATGAGATAAAGTCTGGTCCAACTGGCACAAAACAAAATCAATAAACTAAAAACAAGCATACCCTGAACTCAGAAACAAAACCAAAAAAAATATCAGAACAGTCAAAATAAACTACAGTCATAGCATACAAATTAAACATCAACATAATCCTAGAAAGTTTTGGACAGCTATTAATAATGTTCATCAGCCAGGGAAATCTAAGACTCCATCTCCTGCAACCACAGACACCTCAACTAATATTGCCACCCAATTTAACAAATTCTGTACTGAATCCATACTTACACTAGCAAATTCTCAAAGCTGACCTGACCCCAATGAAAACCACAAACAGCTTACTAATGATAACAGCTTTACTCAACAACACTGGTTGCAGATGAACTTCTAGATGAATTCATAAAAATTGCCACTGATACAATGGCATATCTTGTAACCATCCTTATCAATCGCTCCTTCTCCAAAAAACTATTCCTAAACCTCTGGAAGGTCTCACAAATTATTACCATCCATAAAGGGGACAACTCAAAAGACATAACAACTTTCCATCCCATGACTATACTGTCTCTCCTCTCTAACATACTTGAAAGGTGCATTCACCTACAAATTATGGAACACTTCAACCCTTAAAAAACTACTCACTAACACTTAGCATGGATTCAGGCCTTACTATAGCAGAACCACTGCTCTCATGTCATTCACTCACCTAGTTAATGGACATAGAAATAAGGGTAAATACATCTCAGCCATCTTCCTAGACCTCTCCAAGGTCTTTGGTATGGTTAATCATAACAAGGTCATAAAAGCTCTGTCAGAACTAAATCTTAGCCAATCCACTATTGCATGATTTCATAGTTACCTAACAGGGAGACAGCAGGCAGTTAAATGGCACCAGGAACTATCACCTCTGCTCCCAGTTACTATAGGGGTTCCACAAGGACCCATTCTTGGTCCTCTGTTAAATATACTCATCAATAACCTTTATACCTCTATGCCACTGTTTTCAGTCATGCAGTACATAGATGACTCTACATTAGTCTGTACCTCCTCTTCCCTCCAGAAACTACACCAACAAACTTAGGCTTCCTTCCTCTCTGTCAAATCTTGGCTCACTGATGAGCAACTAATAGTCAACCCAAACAAAACAAAACTTATTATCTTCCAACCTACACAACACACCAATCCTGCCCCATCACTTAACATCTTATCCAATAACAAAATTACTGTATCTCCTATTATCCACACAAAACTTCTTGGGGTTGTGACTGACTGCAACATGAAATTTGATATTCATATCTCTGTCACCATAAAAAAGTCCATAAAAAATAGGTACTCTATATAGAAATAAACAGTTCTTGACAAACACTGCTAGGGCCACTATTGCATGCACACATCTCATCTCTATACTACTGTATGCCTCTCCAATCCTGACCAACCGTAGAGAACCTGACTTAACCAAATTAGAAGCCTGCTATAACAAAATCATCAAATTCGCTACCAACAGTTCTTACAGATCACACCACTGTCTATCTCTCAAACAGCTCAATTGGCTTGAACTTCTATATAATCAACTTACCCTATCACATAAAATTCTACATGAGCTGGAGAAAACCCCTTCTCTAAGTGGCCTGATAATTCCATACACCTGTAGCAGAAACCTCCACTGCACTAACAAACTTCTCCTCAAAGTAATTAAAGATAATGCTGCTGGTTCAACCCTCTACTCAAACACAATAGCTAAACAATGGAATAAACGCCCCCCCTCTTACCACAGCTATAACTTCCACACATGAATTTCAAAGGTCCTTAAAAACACATTTGTTGCACTCATGGCTCTGCAATTGCAACAGTTAATACTAGGAGCTCTCCCTTCCCCCACTCTAGCTCCTTATGTCTCTACTTACCAATCACAACTTCATCCTTCACTTTCTTTTTTCTATCCACGCACCTCTTATAATTATTCCTACATGTACCTACCCTTGCCTTACTTACAGACAGCTGCAAAACTGTAACAATACTTTCTGTTGAAACTAATATTTTGAATTGTTAGTGCTATTGTATAATTTTATATCAATTTTATGATAATTGTTAAATAATGTGTACTTGTCATTATTGCACCATACTGTGTGAATTCAAATTAAATCTATTATTGTATGTGTAAATGTTATTTGTGGAGCTTTTCTCCCCAGGCCTCCACTGAAAAAGGACCCATGTCCAGTTGGACTTTCCTGGTAATCAAATGTGAAATAAATAAATAAAATAAATAATAATAAATTATAATGAGTGAGTAATGTGCCTATACTGTATATCTGTTTTTGTGGCAGAAAATGTAAATGCAGTGCCTTTGGCCCCTTAACAGAATTTCTCTGGGGCGTTCCATTCTAGACAGTGTGAAGGGAATGCGGAAAGTATGACACCAGACATATGATTTACCTTCATCAGAACATCATATACTTTTTTTCCATTTCTTGCCTTGTACAGTTTCTTGCTGCTGAGTGGCATGCAATTGATGTCACCTGATTAAGGAAAAAATGAAGCATTTTATTTAGGTAGCCTTCAGTGGTGCAAATGTGCTTAGCGGCAATGAGCAAATATCAGCACTCTGGACAGCACTTAGTGGAGAACATCCAGCTGCTGTGCAAATGTGTCTGTGACTGAAGTTATAATTGCACTGACTTTAGAGATTGAACACAGGTGATACAGCATTCAAATCTGGATAACACTTATTTTTACCAAGAGTGTCAGTATGCGATGTCTAACAAAACTTTGATTAGGAAAGTAGCACTACGTACAAATGGATATCATAATTTTGCTTTTTTCAATAAATATCTCATTAATATTTTGACTTCCTAAAGTCACAGACATAAAGGGCTATCTGAAGTATATCTCTATTCAAACGGAATTCAGCTTGTCTGTAAGGAAGATGGTTGAAAGGGAGTCCGCTTGTAGCACAGAAAAGTAATCACCTTGATTGAAATTTTTGCATTACTTTTTCTTCAAGTGTAATTCCAAAAGGTTAAGTGCCAAGTCATTGTATTTAACCTACAAAACACCAAGGATAACAATTAAATCCATCAAGCCTGTCACTGTTGAGCATCTGAAAAGAGGTAAATAGGTTGAGCATCACACATGGCAAAGCTCACTGTCATGGTTCATACCTTCATTGCTGTTTAATAAAATAACTTCCTCTTTGTTTACCAGTGCCTCTCTGTGCTTTTCATCATCCAAATGCAGTTGGCATGCTTGTGCATGTTTGAGTAGTAGCTGTTAAATGCAGGATTGCAGTTTGGCACCAATTTATACTTGGAGTTTTTGCTTCACTCCTGGAGGCATGGCTGGTGCAGGAGATGATGGTGATAAATTTAGGGCAGAGGTAGGGTGTTGAGGAGTTTAGGATTTTTGTGGCATTGCTCATGAAGCACAATAGCCATAGGCTACTGCAGTGGGACTACACTGGGTCTCAGTATAACACTGAGGCTTGGAACAGGTTAGCCAAGGCTATCTGCAGTGCAACTAGCATCCCATGCACTGCAGAGAATTGTCATCACCACTATAGTGACCTGAAACAGTACATGAATAACCTCCTTAGCTAATGGGAGGAAGAGTTTAGGATTGCTGACATCCCTCAGTTGCATAAATATACTGACCCATCTGTAAAGTACCCAGCCAAGTCTGTCTTTAATATGCTTTCATGCCTCTTCTTCTCTCCTTCTTGTTCTTTATTTTACACTGCTGAAGACATTGCAGTTAACCATGAGCTGCACCAAGAAATTTTAACTCACTTCAGAAAAGTATAGGGTGGGTATGCATCAGGTCTTACTGTAGGCATAATAACTTTTGTCATTGTATGCAGTATGTCAAGGGTGTATATTAGAACACCAAACATTCAAAATGCCGAGTGTTCTAATATCGAACCCTAGCAATCGAAAAAAAAAACATCGAACATTCGGAACAGTGAATTTTTTCCTAGGGAAAAAATTTGCTGTTCCAAAACACATACACACAACACAAGCACACCAAACAAACAGCAATCCACACACATACACCTAAACTCTTACAACACCTAACCCTACACTAAACTATACATACACCACTAACTATCCACTTACCTTAACCCAAACCCTAACCCTAACCCTAAGGTCTGTCACTATTGCACAGTCACCTCACCTGCGCCCTAACTCTATCTCACCTAACCTGCCCTAACCCACACGTCCACACAATCACACACTTACCTGACCCGCGCCCTAATCCTAACTCACCTAACCTGTCCTAACTCACACATCCACACAATTGCACACTTACCTGAAGCCGACCTGTAACTTTCCACCAGAGCACTGAAAATACCAAAGCAACAGAAACGGATAACCAAATTGTTTCCCTAGGAAAGCATTTGGTTTCCTGTTTCTTCGATATTTTCAGCGTTCACTGAAAACGGGTCGATATTAGAACACTCAAAATTTCAACTGTTCGGTGTTCTAATATAGACCCGTATGTCAATACTGTTATAAATAGTTGTATTTATGATATCATAGCAGTGCAGTTGATTAATGGTACAACTAAGACCTTCCCATCATACCTGGATGTGACAAAAGTGTATAGACTGGATAATCATAAATGTGTATGCATTGAAATAATAAAATCATGTGGCTTGCCATGAATCTAATCCTTAATCTTCTGTCACATCTCACCCCTTCTCTCTCAATTTTTTTTTACCTGTTTTGGGGGGGATGTTTTATGTGGCTTCAAAATATTCTGTTGTCATACAATTTCTGCTCTCAAAAACTGACATGCAGTATAGAGAGGTACACCAACCACTGCAATCAGTCCACCATCCCTCCACAGGTTCTAGCACCAAAAAACAGCACTTCAGGGTCTCAAGCTATTATTGCTGCTACCACAACCCCTGCCCTACCTGCCCCATGTGCATTAGGCAACTCTGCCTGGAAGCTGGTGCACTGGTACCCTCTGTGAGTAGTATTGGAGGAGGTGATTTTGTCACCCACCAAGAGCTGAGAGGGCTGATGGAGGAGATAAATGAAAAGGGGCCTCAGTGCCTGACTTGGCCATATTGAAAAGGTGCTTCATCCCATTGCCAAGATGATGCCACATTGAGCTCTGACACAAGAAACTGAGACAGGAGACAGTGATGGCAGATCTGAGCATGAAGACTAGATTCTCACTGTTTTCAGGCTTGTTGTGGGTTTGCCTTCAGTCTCTACCTATCACCAATTGTGATGTCCCCCCAACCTTTTGTGCCCATCACCATCCTTGCCTGTCTTGCTTGTCCAGTATGTCTATACCTGCTTCCTCACCTAACCTTCATTCCTGACCCTCACATTCCTGATCCATTTCCCCGACATTCCTCTCTATTTAAAAGTAAAAAAAAAAAAAACATAAAAAATGGGCAACTGCCCCACAAAAATAATGACCCATACATAGTTTGCCACTTCACCTATGTGTCTCCTTGACACACTTGATTTGGTACAATTAGCTGTACAACATTATTATGTTGTTGTCACCTACCCTTGGTGTGCTGACAGTCCAAATTCAGCAAATTGTGGCTACAGTTCTACATTGTTGTTGTGAAGAAGTAGATAGCTATGGTTCTGTCCCACTACTTTCCTGCAAGTTCCTCTGTTCCCCCCTCCCATTTCACCACTTTCCTGCCATTCTCATACATTTAATCTGGTCAAAAAATAGAATCACATACAACACACATGGGCAGAAGTAGCCCATAAGAAAGCCTTCACTTTTTCCCCCACAGCATTTGCTCAGACTTTGGTATTGCACACCAATGTCGAGTGACAGTGAATAGCTGTTCATGTTCTATGGCAAAGCCTAGTCAGTTGTTGCCACCACCCACAGAGGTCTGGTTATCCTTGCACAAAGGTGCTTAAACAAGCTGCACTATCATAATACATAGTGAATGCAGTCTACAGGAAATCACCAGCAACAGTTACTGACACAGTTGTTTGACTATTGGGTATTGCCAAGTGCAACATCCTCTGTGGAGTGTTGATATAAATCAGTTGTCTGGAGATTCATTTTTGACCATGGCATCAAGGATTCAATTCCAGATGGATGTCACATTATTTCATACTGAGATATTGTACTGTTAAGACATGTTTCATGACACATATCTTACCTTTTTATCCAGATAAGCATTTGTCAACACATCCATGAGCCTAAGGAAGATTTAGTAAACCACTCTTATTCTATTCATGTTTCATCAGGTTTTTGCCTGTGCTATCCTTTCATAGGAGTCTGTATATCTCTATCTTCACTCCTTCTCTCTCTCCCCTTTGTACTGTTGACTATTCATTAGGCTGATGGATATAAATTTCATCTTATAACATTTTCATATTGTCATTACTTTGCTGATGGCTAATAACTACATCTTTCGGTTCCCTATTATATGATCGAAGATCCATTCTTTCGAATACATCTTCATCGAACTTGAAAGCATGAAACGGCAAAATACCAAAACAACATATACACAAATTATTTCCCTGGGAACGAAATCATTTGGCTGCCTTCGTTATTTTGCCATTTTCGTCACTGTAGTGCGATCTTGGAGTCGGTATATTTAAGTAGGGGTTTGTGGGGGGCACAGCCCCCACTTTATGTAATGTTTTAAAGTTTTTTTTTTTCTTTTTTGGAGCAGCAATTTTTCTCCCTGGGAAAAAAATCGCTGTTCTAAGTGTTCAGGATTGTAAGCTTTTGCTTACATGGGGTCAATAAATCAGCGTTCGCTTTTTTAAGTATTCACTGATTTAATATAGATCCCATCTTTCATTAGCAGAATATGTTCTCACTGTCCCTTCAAAAGTGTAATTTTGAAATGTTTGAAGTATTTTCCTTGTCGGGGTGTACAGATAATGATCAAGTCTGTAGATTTAATTTTTCAACTTGACAGTGGTTCGAATCCAGCATTAGATGAAAGTCCTGCTGCCACTTTTTTAAGTGTTTTCCTTGTGAATGAATTGCCTATGTATCTGTTTAAGCCCCTTCTGTTTGATCAGTTGTAGTCCTCAGCATTTGCATGAGGTCTGGCAAAAAGCAAATGTACTATGTAATACTACATGTCATTGCAGGTGTTACTGCAAAATTTGGTTGAGTGCCTGCCTTACACCACATTGTATACCCAGTTAACTTCTGATTTCCCTTGAAACAGGATTCATTTGTAGTAATTATAAAATATTAGTTAGCTATTACAGACATGCTTTGGTCAGGCAACATCTGTAAAATAGTTATACCTAGGTATTCTTAAAGTCATGATAATTTAATCTAAGAATCACATTCGGACATGATTTGTAAAATGATCTGCTTACTGGAGTTGAACCCTGCTTTTTTATTTAGTTCACCTTGTGCCACAGATAAAGCTGGATTGATAGGTAGATTTTCTTTACTAAGTACTGTCCAGAGTGCTGACAGCCATACATCACCACTAAGCCTGCCTGTGCTACATAAGGCAAGCAATATTAAAGTTTTTCACTTTTTCCTTCAGCAGAAAACACTGTTTACTCATAGCCTAACATTGCACAAATGGGGAAGGCAAGCAGAGCACTTAATTTTTTAATTGAGCTTTGGAGCTAACACGGAAATGTATAATACAACATGTGGAGCAGCACTGAACACCACTAAACAGTGGTACTTCACTGTCCTAGTTCAACATATCAAAATATAATCATGCATGTGTTAACACTTTGCCAACATTCATGCAAATGCATTTCACACCATTGTGCTTTAGGAAGACATTTGGAACAAAAATAAGTATTGTTACTAGATTATATTGCTTCGTTACACGGGAATTGTTTAATGTACTCCTGTGAAATGCAGAGAACTATGTGGTTAACTAAACACTTCATTCTGGACTATTTGTTCTACTACAGCACTGACACAAATGATATGCAACCACATGCAGCTTTAAAACACATAAATCATACTTTTTTATCCCTTCTGCATTGGAACATTAAGTATTGTTTGATATTGACAGTCCTTATCGCCCATGCATTAGTGCATCCCATTGCTAATATCAGTACCAATCATTAATGTTTACATATCATCATCATACCCTGATGATCCATGAATGACTCATGGTACATCCTGTGTTTCACAGGTGTGTTTATATATATACACACACAAGACAGGTAGGTACACATCACTCTCAGTTCTACATTATATATTAATGACAGCATAGCTGACATAAAGTCAACAGTGTGTATGTATCACTGATCATAACATTGCATTTACTCTCTCATATCAACAAATATGGATTTGCACTAAACCTTCAACATAATAATATCTTCTCTGACACAGACTGAGAAGCTAATCTTATCTACACACTTCACTGTAACAATATAAAATTCAGACTTCTGCAGTGGTGCTTGCATTAAGTACTTTGTCCTCTAGACTGTGTAGCTTGATAAGTAGTGGGTTCTAATCTTACAGCACTCAACTTGTGCATGTGTATGGAATTGTGTAAAATTGTGTAACTATGACCTTAGGTACTGATGGCCTCAATAAGCAGTAGCCTGGAATTAATTAGATGCCCCATCATAAAGTATAAAAGTAAGCATCACTGTCCCTCAGGGACTGATACTGAGACCTCTCCTTTTTGGCATTTACTTTTCAGATATCCAAGCAGAGAGGTAAGACCTCTGGCTAATAAAGTTTACAGATGACGGAAATCTGAAGTTGGTATTAAATCAATATCTGGAACCCGAACCCTCCAGAATGAACTCTCTATAGTAAATTTCTGTGTGCTAAAATGGGCTCAAACCAAATGCTACAAAGTTTAGTACCATCATTTTTGGTAGAAACCCCTCCATTCATGATATTACATATACAACACACCACTACAAAATGAAAATGCAGTCAAGGGCCTAGGTACTTGGGTTAATAACTCATCTTTTGACCATAATGTGACAATTACTGTCAGGAAATCTTTTATGCAGCACATCTAATTGTTAAAGGGAAATCATCAACGTCTAAAGAGGTAAGCATTTCTCTAAACAGAATCAGTATTGATCAAACCAATTATTAACTGCACTGTCTAATATGGGATTTATCTCACTAAATATATCAAACAACTGGAAACACTGCAAAGGGTTCTAACCAAAAAAATCACAGGCCTAAAGTCCCTGATCTATCAAGAGAGGCTGGAAGCTCTATATCCTTTATTCTCTGTCTTATAGACTTTTGAGGGGACATCCTTGTTTTACTTACTGCATCATTAGATACCCAGTTGTCATCAACGATTTGTATATCTGCAAGTCCAATATATCCACCAGTACTAGAACCAGGGGTCCAAATCTTCACCAAAAGATAAAATAACACAGTGGAGGGACAGGTTTAAAATCCAGCATTTGTCAAACCTGTGGAATAAACTTCCCCTGCATGTTAAGCAGTGTGACTCTCTGTCTTGCTTTAAACATAACCCAGATGATTTGATGGGTAGCCACAAATTTACTTTGGGATTGACAGGTAGAGCTGTCTTGGTAAAAGGACATGGTAGTGGTTATTAAGTGGCAGAGAATAATTAACTATTGTTTCTGTGGGATAGACATTACTAGCAGAATTTCTAACTATTTCCTTATTGT
The DNA here is from genome assembly GCF_019279795.1 of Protopterus annectens. Classification (NCBI taxonomy): domain Eukaryota; kingdom Metazoa; phylum Chordata; order Ceratodontiformes; family Protopteridae; genus Protopterus; species Protopterus annectens. The sequence goes on along the minus strand of NC_056726.1, from coordinate 67,543,812 downwards.
TTTTTTCATGTCACACTCAGCTTAACCATGCTGGAAGCCATTTTCTTGAGTCTTTCCCAAGATTTAGAGGAGTATGGACTGAAGTGCACTTATAGGTTCATAAGTTGGTGCCAGGCTATCAGCCCTAGGGAAAATAAAAGACTAGCTATAACAATTCCCTGGCTATTTCTTCCCATACTATTTACTTCCCTGGACCCCTGTCTAGCAGGGCGACTGACGTGATCCCCAGGGTGAATTTCCTTTCTCCCATCTAATCGTCAAGGTTCCTTTTGAAGAGGGCCAAAGAGGCACTCTACTTGACATGTATGGGCAGTCTATTCTTGAGTCTGGGGAATCTCTGGGTGAGGAACCTATCCCTCCAGCATGTTTTGTTTATTGTGATGACAAGGTTTAGATCCCTGGAGCATGTGACTCTGAGGGATTGGGATTTCTTTAAGTGCAGCATTTCCAACAGCTCTGGGTTTGACATGGCCTTGTATGTTAAGCAGAGATCACCTCTGAGTAGACAATATGCGACAATGTATAGCTGGAGTTTATTTGGCAGTCAGTGCAGAGCATCTGCTTTAGGCCTGTGATTCTTTTTGTGAGGTATTTCTGCAGCCTTTCCAGTTGTTGCAGATGTCTTGAGAGGTACATACCAAATGAGGCATTGTATTCTATAATGGGTCTAATCAGGGATGAGTACAGTGGGACAATGACCTCCTTTTTTCTAGATGAAAAGCCCTTAGTGATGAGGTGTGCCACATAGAAGGATTTCCTGACTGTTGTGGTGATGTGGTTATCGAAGGTGAGACCACTGTCCACCTGTGTCCTTAAGTCTCTCATCACACTTTCGGTGTTTAGGGTACTGCCACCTATGTGGTAATTCACGGGTATGTGTTTTTTCCCCAAAGGAGATAACTATACATTTCTTGGCATTGAGCTTGAGCCTATGGCTCTGGCACCAAGCATCTGTTTCTGTAAGGCCATTTTGTAGAGCATCAATATCATTTGGGGATTCAATAATGGCTCCCAGTTTGCAGTCATCTGCAAAATTTGTTATCCAGAGTCCCTTAAGTGTTGGCCTGTACTTCAGAGAAGTAGATGCCAAACAAGAGCGGTCCCAGGATTGATCCCTGAGGTACTCCACTTGTCACTTGTCTGGAGCTGGATTTGAAGTCGGCTACTTTTACAGTGTGGGTTCTGTCAGTAAGCCAGTTGGCAACCCATTGAGTGACGTAGGGATTAATGGCCAGCTTAGTAAGTCTATCTATGATTCCAGAGTGGGGGGTGGTGTCAAAGGCCTTGGAGAGGTCCAGAGAGGGTGTGTGGACCACCTTACCCTCATCCATGGCTCTGGAGACTGATTCAAAGAAGTCAATCAGGTTCAGGAGACATGTTCAGTCCTTCACGAACCCAAACTGGGTGGGGTCCAGTGTTTGAAGGTTGCCAATGCCTTTGTTGATAAGTTCCATGATAATACGTTCCATGGCCTTGCAGACCAGGCTTGTCAGACTGATGGGGCAGTACTTCCTGGGATCCAAGGTGGATCTCCCCTTGTGGAGTGGGATAACTGTAGCTGTGCACCACTCAATGGGCATGAAGTCTGAGGTGAGGCTATGATTAACCATGACACTTAGGTGAGGTGCCAGTTCATTTTTGTAGTTCATGTAGTACAAAGCCAGGGATGTCATCTGGTCCCATGGATGCTATATTCTTAGCTTTGGAGAGTGCGTTTTTTACCTGTGTGGCTGTTACCGGAATTTGGCAATCTTCCAGTATTGAGATGGGCCATTTAGGGGGTGAGAGGGGGTGAAGTTAGCACTGAATTGATCTGCCAGGATATTGGAAATATCCTTGGGATCAGTATATTTAATGCCATTCTGTTGTAACTCAGACCAGATCTGAACATTGTCAGTAAGATTCTTGACATAACCATAGAATGCCTTGTGGTTGTATTTGGAATCTTTGGCAATTTTATTTTTGTAACTAGCTTTGGAGGATTTTATGAGGGATCTCAGCTTCTTACTGAGGCTGGTGAGGGAGATTTTTGCATCCTGGGATTGTCCTCTTTTCTGCAACAGTTTCTTCCTTTTGTTGTAAAGTTTGTTTATGTCAGGGAACCACCAGATTGGCTTCCTTTTTTTGGAGGAGAGCATCTTGGTTCTATTTGGGATGGCACGATTCATGCATGAGTGGATGTGCTCGTACAGTGCCTTAGAGTAGGATTTAGCAGTCGAACTTTCAGTTCCCGTCTGCATGGGTGTCATGAAGTTTGTCACGTCTGACTTGAGTAGTATGAAGTTGGCTTTGGAGAAGTCTTTTGTGGAGGTTTCCCTACTGGGGGCTGGGGGTGGGATGTGGATGTTACTTACCTAGAGAAGTTTTTGTGGTGCTTTTAAAACTTAAACATCACAGGATACCCACAATAGTAATTATCACACATAATTGTTTGGTGATTTCAGTACTTTCCTTCCATATAACTTTGTTAAGAGTTTCTTTAGTTGAACTTGCTAGCTTTGTGTCATCATCGGTTGTCTTTCTGTTTATTTAGCTGATTGCTCTTCATTCTAGTTCATCTAGTTGTTTTTTTCCCCCTGTGATTTTACACTTTTAATACATTTTTTACATTAAGCTGCAGCTCAGTTAAAATTGCTGATAATGTGGGTTTCTTTGTCACCTGGTTGTTTGTAGCTAATAGATTGCCCATTTCGTTACCCTAAGTCAGTGTTCTCCTTTATTAATTTGCCAGATAATATGTCCTTCTAGCTAAAAAAGTGCTTTTCCTGTAACTTCCAACTGTTTTCCTACTTTTCCAACTTAATCTTCATTAAAGTACCGTTCTTGGTTGATTTTCTAGTCTGGGTATAAACCTGCTAATAGACATAGTTGTTATTTGGTTGCAGGGAATAACTTGTTGCTATTTCTGCGTGGTAGACATTAGTGACTAGAGTTCTAACTACTTTCTTATTGGTTCTTTTACTTTTGCACTCTGCTTAACAATGGATGGCAGCACTCCTGACAGCACGATACAACACTTTGCTTGACGAACACAGGCACTTTCATTTTTCAGAATGCGCTCTTAGGAACCTTAATTATTACTGCCTCACAATCACAGCTGTATAACAAGAGTTAAGCAGCAGTACATCATTGCATGTATAAAGCTGATCTCATATCCAGTGTTAACTATTTATTACCTACCTGGTGCTCAAACCCAATTTTCTGTATGCACACTTATTAGTATACCCCAAATCAATATCTGAACTTCAAGATGAATTGATTTCCTCAGTAGTTACATGAAGAGGCTCTGATTTGCATTGAGGCACATTGTTCATCATGTTTACACTTGGGTTGTTCTTTTAGACAAATAAGATTCAAATAAATCTATCCAAAACTTTATATGCGTTATTCCCCTATTAGCTCACATTAGTAAACAAATGGAACCATGGATTTGTACTTTCCATCCATTTCTATAGCCAGCTTGATTGAAATGAGCATCCTATGACAATGAAGCAATTGTCTCACGTTTACTGAAAACCAGCTACTAGTCAAAGAAACTGACAAAGTGTGTGTGAGATGTCACACAAAGTCATTACAAATAACACACAGGTTGCCAGTATCATACAACACCACACAAAACAAAATATACACAACTCAGACCAAACACATAAACCTGCATAGACTCTTAAAAGTAACCTGCCTAAACCACAAGGGCCTCTTAAATGTAACTTTAGAAACAAATATCCTCAGCAACCTCACAAACACAACACAGACAGTACCCACCATGAAAATACATCTAGGAGTCACATTGATCCATTTCAAAAGCCCACAAGGCAAACTTCCACACTGTCCAAACTCCGAGTCATGGGTGATTCAATAGTGAGACACACTGATACACCACTCACTAGGCTGTGAACTGAGAGGGTCATGGCCAGTTGCCTATCATGTGCACTCAATTCCCTGGACCACAAATACACATATGATAGTCATTATGCACATGTGTGTAAATGATTTAAGGAATTTCTCCATGGACTATATGAAGAGAGATATGATGGATCTCTCAGAATATGTGTCCAAGGCAGGGATGAATCTGGGCTTGAGAGCACTCTAGCATCATCAAGAATGATGCAGTAATATGAATAAAAGATCATTGGCTTCAGTAATTGGCTTAGTGCTGGTGTCATTCTAAGGGGGTGCAACATATATCAGCCTGGGAGGAGATGTAAGACAGTCCTAACTGATGTTCCAGGGATGACCTGTACCTATACCCTCAAAGTTTTTGTATATCGGCTAATTCCTTTTCCAACCCCATAGTGATGTTTTTGGCAACATCAGTCTTCTAAAGGCTCCAGCATAACAAAACAGAATTTGGATAACATAAAAATATTGCTGTTCAGTGTTAGGAACCTTAACAAAAGATTACAATCCCTACAGGCACTACTTACCCTGGAAAACACTGAAATATGTATTATCAGGGAGACCAGGTTCAAGACCAATGAGAGCAGTCCATCAGTGCATGGTTTTACTGACTTCCACACATTCAGGCTACAAATACAATAGATGAAAGCACTACAGGTGCCAATGGTTCCATATTCATAAAACAAATTCACTTCCAGATCCATTAAACAAGTTAATGACCTGGTACTTTTCCATGACCAAAGTACTATCAATCAAATCCCTTATCATATCATAGCTATCTGTAGAATACTCTCTCTCTCTCTGTGCCCCACTCAGTCCATAACTTCTACCTAACTAGTATGGAGTCCCTGTGATTTACTCCAAACACCATTCTCCTAGGAGACTTCAGCTACCACTACATTAATAAACAGATGCATACATCCTCAAACATGTCTACCCAGAAATCCCTGGACTCTATCAATAGATGATCTCTAGAGCAAACAGTCCAAATTCCAACCAGGGACAGTAAAATCTTGGACTTGATCCTTACCAGTATGGGCAACTTTTCTCCCCATCAATTGACACTTACTTCCTGGTCATACCAGACCACAAATCATTCACATTCACCATAAGACTGGTGACTGTAGTCAGAATTATCCTTCCTATACCTTGATATTCTGAGATTATGCTAAGGTTAATCTACTAAAACTGAGCAATGACCTGACAAAATTTAAAATCCCATTTGACCCTCATTACTCTACTGCTTATATAGAATCCCTTACCGCTAAATTCTGTGTACACGTAAGCTGCACAGACACAGTGGTCCCCCTCCAATGTAAGTGCAATGCCAAATGTAAGAATAAGGCCCTTTGATAGAGCCCAAATACAAACAGGCTCTAAAATAAAAGAAAAAATTCGTTACATGAAAAAGAAATTTCTCTCTTAAGATACTCAAAACACTCTTGATAAACTTGATAAACTTAACAGAAAACAACAAACCCTGATCAAATCAACCAATGCCAGATGTAAAAATAGCCACCCAGGTGAAGGATAACCACACCTTGCTTAACTATGTAGAAATCTCAATGTACAGCACTGCACAAAGCTAATAGTAAATTATATTACATACTAGCAGGAACATTTTGCTCAAGCTTTACTCCCTCCCATCATTTATTGTATTCCCAAATAGCATACCAACATCTATACTTCTCCTTTAGATCTCTGAAGAACACATCCTCAAGGTGATATTCAAGGTCAAGAACACTATTTCCATGTGGCCACATGCAAGATTATCTACTGGACAGCTTGAAATAGGGCTTGCCACATTTCTGACAGAAACTATTCAGTATCAGCCTCTAAACAGGTTTCATTCCAGGTGAACAGAGGACAGAAACAATCATATGCTTTCATAAAGATGGGACATGGATGGACCCAGGTAATTATTAATACATAAGCTTTATCAGCTTCATCTATAGGGCTTGGAAAGGATCATTATGGAATCAATAAATAAGGATATAGGCAACCTACAAACTCTCAAACAAAGCCAGTTTGGATTTGTTAAGGGCAGATCCTGTCTTCTTAACCTAGTTGATTTTTTTGGGAAGTTTACTGAAAAAATGCATGACAGCAATCCATTGCACACTGCATATCTAAAACAAGAAAATGTGTTTCACACCACCCCCACATTCAGGCATCATGAATACACTCTCCCATCTAAATATAAATCCCTATGTAACTTATTGGAAGGGAAACTGGCTCACAAATAAAGCCCAATAAATTAGGGTGGGTGGCTCTATCTTCTCCAAAAGACCCTTCTTTAGTCATGCATCACACAGTTCAACCTTTGGCCACTCCTGTTTGGCATTTACTTATTGGAGGTCAAAGCAAATGTTAAGGGTTAATGGTTGATCAAGTTTGCAGATGACTATAAACTTGCTGTTATCATTAACTCTCTAGAGGACACCAATATTCTCCAAGATTGTCTTTTCCAGCAAATAGCTAATATCAAAATCATGAACTAAATGAAAACACCAAGAAATGCATAATAGTATCATTTGGCAATCATAACTTCCCTTGTGACTATCAGAGTGACAACACACTCATGAAATGTGATCCCATAGTCAGGGGTACAACAACCTATGTTGATAATGAATTGTTTTAAACCACAAAGACGCTACACAGAAGCAAGGAAACATATATTAGCTTCTGAGTGGCATCTTTGTGCTTTAAAGTGTTTGTGGACTTTTTATGCTGCATTGACAATGAATTGTTCCTTGATCACCATGTGCCCACTATTATAAATAAGTCCCTTCTCTTTGTACAGCTTATATCTAAAGGTATGTCCAGGTCAATGGGTATAATCACTCCATTGTACCCGGCTTTCATTAACCTGATTATTGAATATAATAACAGTTTTGGAATGTGCCTGTCCAATCACTTGTCATAACTAGAATGAACACAACACTTTCTCACTAAAAAAATAATGGGCCTAAATCATGACAACTACACAGACCATCTCAAAGTCTTGTCTCTCTTCTCAGTATCATACAGGCAGCTAAGAGGTAACCTCTGCCTTATGCTTATAACTTCAACAGAACCTATCTTGTCAGACCTATTACACAGTAGCAATTCCAATGGTGCCATGAACACCATCTCAAGGGATCTCAGTCTTTTGTAACATTAATAGTACATGTTGGAGGGTTAGGTATGTATTACAATGAATACGTCTTCCATGGAACCATCTTCCACTTTGCATAAAACAAAATACTTCCCTTATGCTACAAAAAGAATAAAAGCAGGAACTTAAACATCCATAAATTTATTAAGAAGGTCAGAATGTAAAGTGCAAAGCTTTCAAGTCACACCAACTCTTTATGAATGCCATAAAAAACATTCACTTCATTCAACATTTATATATATATTTTTTATATATATATATATATATATATATATATATATATATATATATATATTAGCAGCCAGCACTAATTAGTCACATGACCAATAAAAATCTATTGGTATATAAGGTTAATAGGTTCATAGCTTCATAGGTTGGTACTAGGCTATCGGCCCTAGGGCCTATGCAAGCCTAGCCATAACAATTCCCTGGATATTTCTTCCCACAATATTTACTTCTCTGGACCCCTGTCTAGCAGGGTGACTGACATGATCCCCAGGGTGAATTTCCTATCTCCCATCCAGTCATCAAGGTTCCATTGAAGAGGGCCAATGAGGCATTCTGCTTGACATGTATGGGCAGTCTATGCCAGAGTATGAGGAGTCTTTTGGTCAGGAACCTATCCCTCCAGCATGTCTTGTTTATTGTGATGATGAGGTTTAAAACCCTGGAGCGGTTGGCTCTGAGGGATTGGGATTTCTTTAAGTGGAGCATGTCCAACAGATCAGGGTTTGACATGGCCTTGTATGTTAAGCAGAGATCACCACTGAGTAGATGATATGCCACAGAGTATAGCTGGAGTTTTTTTAGATGGTCAGCAAATGGCATCTGCTTTAGGCCTGTGATTCTTTTAGTGAGGTATTTCTGTGGCCTTTGCAGCTGTTGCAGATGTCTTGTGAGGTACATACCAAACGGGGCATTATACTCTATAATGGGTCTAATGAGGGATAAGTACAGTGCGACAATGACCTCCTTTTTTCTGGATGAAAAGCCCTTAGTGATGAGGTGTGCCACATAGAAGGATTTCCTGACTGTTGTGGCAATGTGGTTATCCACCTGTGTCCCTAAGTCTCTCATCACACTTTCGATGTTTAGTGTCCTGCCACCTATGTGGTAATTCATGGATACATGTTTTTTTTGCTAAAGGGGATAACTATACATTTCTTGGCATTAAGCTTGAGCCCATGGCTCTGGCACCAGGCATCTGTTTCTGTAAGGCCCTTTTGTAGAATATCCACATCATTTGGGGATTCAATAATGGCTCCCAGTTTGCAGTCATCTACAAACTTTGTTAGCCAGAGTCCCTTAGTGTTGGCCTGTACTTCAGAGAAGTAGATGCCAAACAAGAGTGGTCCCAGGACTGAACCCTGAGGTACTCCACTTGTCACTTATCTGGAGCTGGATTTGGAGTCGGCTACTTTTACAGTCTGGGTTCTGTCAGTAAGCCAGTTGGCAACCCATCGAGTGACGTAGGAACTTATGCCCAGCTTAGTAAGTTTATCTATGATTCCAGAGTGGGGGATGATGTCGAAGGCCTTGGTGAGGTCCAGATAGGCTATGTGGACTGCCTTACCCTCGTCCACAGCTCTGGAGACTGATTCGAAGAAGTCAATTAGATTCAGGAGACACGTTTGGCCCTTCACGAACCCAAACTGGGTGGGGTCCAGTGTTTGAAGATTGCCATTGTCTTTGTTTATAAGTTCCATCATAATGCGTTCCATACCCTTGCAGATCAGGCTTGTCAGACTGATGAGACGGTAGTTCCCAGGATCCAAGGTGGATCACCCCTTGTGGAGTGGGATAATTGTAGCTGTGCGCCACTCAGTGGGCACGAAGCCTGAGGTGAGGCTAAGATTAAACATGACACTTAGGTGAGGTGCCAGTTCATTTTATAGTTCATGTAATACACAGCCTGGGATGTCATCTGGTCCCATGGATGCTGTATTCTTAGCTTTGGAGAGTGCAGTTTCTACCTGTGTGGGCATGATTACTGGAATTTGTCAATCTTTTGGTATTGAGATGGGTCCTTTAGGGGGTGAGAGGGGGGTGAAGTTGGCACTAAATCAGTCTGCCAGGATATTGGCAATATCTTTGGGATCAGTATATTTAATGCCATTCTGTTGTAGGTCAGAGCATATCTGAGCATTGCCATTTAGTTTCTTGACATAGTTATAGAATGCCTTGTGGTTGTCTTTGGAATCTTTGGCAATTTTATTTTCGTAACTAGCTTTGGAGGATTTTATGAGGGATCTCAGCTTCTTACTAAGGCTGGTAAGGGAGTTTTTTGCATCCTGGGATTTTCTTCTTTTCTGCAACAGTTTCTTCCTTCTGTTGTATAGTTTGTTATAGCAGGGGACCACCAGATTGGCTTCCTTTTTTTGGAGAAGAGCATCTTGGTTCTATTTGGGATGGCACAATTCATGCACGAGTGGATATGCTCGTACAGTGCCTTAGTGTAGGATTCTGCAGTTGAACTTTCAGATCCCCTTCTGCATGGGTGTTGTGAAGTTTGTCACTTCTGACTTCAGTAGCATAAAGTTGGCTTTGGAGAAGTATTTTAAGGAGATTTCCATACTTGGGGGTGGGGGTGGGATGTGGATGTCAAGGATGATTTGCTTATGGTCAGACCTGACCAATGAGGGGGTGACCTCTGGTGTGGAGCATCAATCTTCCATGTTGGTAATGACCAGGTCTAGGATATTGGAGGCCCTGGTGGGACAATGGATTAGCTGATCCAGGGCATTGGAATTTATGAATTGGTTGGTAAAAGGAGTTGGTACCCGAGTAGTTTTCCCAGTTAATGGCAGGATAGTTGAAATCACCCAGTATTAAGGTGCTTGGTTGTATCTTAATATTTTCCAGTATGTTTAGAAAGGTGTAGTGAGAATATTGAGGCATGGTGGGGGATCTGTAGCAAGCTACAGTTTGGATTGCAGTCTTACCTAGTGTTAGTTGCACCTGGAGAATTTCAGACGCATTGTGTTGGGCAACTATCAGTCCTTAAAGTACGAAAGATCTATAGAACTACACATGAAACCATAAAAACACAAAAAGCACATACAATATAATTTAATCATACAACATTAAATAAATTCTCTCTTCATCTTCAGTATAGGTTTAATACTATTTCTAGTATTTAATCCTGGAAATTTGTCTGCCCTAAAATAATTTATCCAATTATACTCAGCAAGTTCTGTTTTTGTAACAAGGTTGCCTCCCCTTAACCCATTATTTATTTTCTGTTTTACTATGAATTTAAAACTATGGCCATCACCACACATCATGATATGTTTACTTGAAGGATTGGTTGCTATTTCCCTTCTTATTTCTGATAGATGAGACCCTATTCTTTCTTTTAGCTTCTGACTGGTTTTACCAATATAGAAGCAATCACATATTACATTGTTAGCAATATATACTATATTCTCAGTAATACATGTAGCAAAGGTGTTAAAGAAAAATGTTTCTCCAGTAATGGGATGCACAAAGGAAGTTTCCATGTTAACATTTTTATAAAACAAACAATTAAAACATGGAACAGTGCCACTGGTGTTAATCTTTTGACCACTGGTTATATTAATTACTAGATCCTTATAACATAACTTATGTTTCAAATTTGTTCCCTTCTTAAAGGTAAGCAATGGTCTCTCACCTACTATCTGCCTTATCTCAAGATTAGAGGCTAATATAGGCCATTTTTTTGTAATCCCAGTTTAATCATTGAAGTGTGTCTATTGTATTTTCTAGTGTACCTAACTGTGTTAGCTACTTCCTTACATATGACGTGCATTATCAGAAAAATAAGGCCTCCCTAAAGTTTCACATTCATTTATAATAAACTGCTTATTGTGTTGTACCAAAGAAAGTGGATAGCCTCTAGATTCAAAGTATTTATACAAATTATTTATTTCAGATGTAAATAACTCATGATTAGTATTGAGCCTACTAACTCTAATGAATTGGCTCTTTACAACACTTTCAAACATATGGCTAGTGTGCATACTAGTATAATGTAAGAATCTGGATGTGTGCACATTTTTCTTGTGAATGGTGGTGTCGATTCTCCTTCCATTTTTAATATTGTAATATCAAAAAATCTATCTTAACATCAGAAAATTTTAAATCAAGAGTCAAGAAATCAGTAGTATATTGCAAACATTCAACAAACACTTTTAATTCATGTCTATTACCCAACCAAATGATAAAGGTATCATCAACAAAGTGTTTATAGTATGCTAACCATGGCTCTTTAAAAGTCCCTAATGAATAATCATCATATACACAAAGCTTTTCCCAATTAGTGAGAACAAGGTTAGCATAAGTATTTGCTACAGGGGTGCCCATGGCTACCCTTAATTGTTGATGATATAACTGACCATTGAATAAAAACACATTATTCTCTAAGACTATATCTAACATTGAACAAATCATCTCAATTTTTGTACTAGAATATGCACTATACTTAAGAACAAATCATCTCAATTTTCGTACTAGAATATGCACTATACTTAAGAATTCTCTTACATGTTGCACTCCTATATCATTCGATATAACTGTAAATAAAGATTTAATATCTAAAGTTACAAACATCCACTTCAAATTATTATGTTCAACAAACCATTCATAAAAGGTCCTAAAAAATCATTAGAGTATTTTATATAACTTTGACAGTATTATAATAAACAATTCAGTTGATTTTCTAAATATTTCGATATTGCTGCCATAACCCATTAGTTGCCAGAGATGATAGGTGTCATAGGTGGCATTTGCTGATTTTTATGTATTTTAGGTAATCCATAAATGATTGGGGTTACAGGATTAGATATATATAAATAATTGTAAATATCTGGAGTTATAGAATATCCCATAAGTAAATCATACAGATATATCTTCTCCTTATAAATAATTTTATTCAGCTGCGTTCGACAAATATTTTTGAAGGTGTTAATGTCAGAAAGTAGCTCATACATCCAGTTCAAATATTGTTCCTTGTCCATAATGACTATTTTACCAGCCCTGTCTGCCTGTTTAATAATAATGTTATCAATGGCACTTAAACACAATAAAGCTTGTCTTCCCTCCTGAGTGAGATTAAAAAATTATCCACACTCATCATTAAAGTACTTATAAATTTCCTCTTTGCACATGTCATAATAGGCTTAAACTATAAGCGCATTATTAGGAAGTGGGTTGATCCACAACCCCCCCCAAAAAAAAAAATGGGTGCATTGACAATAGCTGCTCAGTCCCATCTCTGCCAGTTAACTTTCCATTGTCCAGGACACTACTTGATCTCACTTCATGTGGATCTTATTCACGGCTTTATGCCACATATATCATGGCTTTATCCATATATGGCACATATATTCATGGCTTTACCCATATATGCCACATATATCATGACTTTTCCATATATGCCACATATATTTACAGCTTTATCCATATATATCACATATATCATGACTATTCCATATATGCCACATATATTTACAGCTTTATCCATATATGTCACATATATCATGACTATTCCATATATGCCACATATATCACGGCTTTTCCATCTATGCGACATATATTCACTGCTTTATCCATATATGCCACAGAGCTGACATTACTTGTTGCTTATTGATTCACTATCTCATTCCTCAGCTGTCTACTAAACCTAACAAATTAATTTGCTTGTATTTGTTACTTTTTATCAATGAATCTTTTCTGCAAATGTAATACACTAACTTACATTAATTTCTTTTTTAATAATTAAGTCTGTCTCAAAAATGTTACTGTGGTCCAGTCCAAACTCCATAGAAACAAAAATAAATAAAATTAAAAAAAGTTATTTGAAACAGGGGTTATCAATGGAGCAGGACATTGAGTTTCAGAGGGGTAGTAGAATCAGAATGAATGTTTCCTCATAAAACTAATCAGAACATAGGTGCACAAGCTGTAATAACTGCAAACAATTTGTGTAACACATAACTTGAGTCTACATTGTGGCTGTGATGGTTTTCTTAATTCTCGTTATTTCTTATCAGTCTGTTAACTTGGTAAGCATATTGAACAAAAGTGTCTCCTTTCAGGATTATCTGGACGGTTGCAATTTGATCAGATTCATACAGTCTGCAAGTGGAAACTGACAGAATGAAAATAAGGACTACAAGAGGAAGCATGTTAACAGTGCAAAGCCTTAACCCTCTGAGCTAAACTGCTAGATTGGTCTGTTCTGTTTTGCTCTGTCTTAACAACAGTACATCTTAAATGCAGCATATGAAAAGATGCCTGATATCAGGTAGAAAATTATAACTCTGTGGTGCTGAAGCAGTGTATGTAACTCTTTGGGAGGAAGAATGTGATAACTGAATTTTATATATATGTATGTATATATATATATATATATATATATATATATATATATATATATATATATGGTTCCCCCTCATATCATCGAATTACCATTTCATCGAATTGCAAATCATCGAGACCAAATCGTCGAAAACTCATATCATTGAAAACTCATTTAATTGAATCTCAAATCACTGAAAACTATGAAGCAACTACAAATAACATTCCACAATGTTTTTACTACGTTTATGCAGGGGGGCAAGCCCTGCACATGTGGGGGCTCCGCCACACCCCCATAATTAACTCCAAGGTCGCACTACAGTGGGGTTAGGAAATTACCTTTTTCCCCCACTGTAGTGCGACCTTGGAGTTGTTATATTTAATTACGGGGGGTGTGGGGGGCAGAGCCCCCATTAGATGCAGGGGCCCCTGCATAAACATAGTAGAAAGTGTCTGGGATGTTATTTGTAGTTGCTTCATAGTTTTCAATGATTTGAGATTCGATGAAATGAGTTTTCGATGATATGAGTTTTCGACGATTTGTTCTCGATGATTTGCAATTCGATGAAATGGTAATTCGATGATATGAAGGGGAACCATATATATATATATATATATATAGATTCACTTCATAATCTCGAAAGACTGAAATCTCAAATTTCAGTTTTTCGAGACCATGAAATCAAATCTACACAACACTGAAAGCCCAAAACCACGAAGTCCAAATCTGTGAAATTTAAAACACTGAAAACACAGCAAACACCGGACCAAACATATACCAAAACACACCACAAAATAAACAAACAAAACAACACACATCCACAAATCTACATCACAAATAAGCAGGGGGGCTGCACCCCCACACACACCCCTGCTTATATATACTAACTCCGAGATCGAGCAAACAGAAAACAAAAGCAAACTCACACACATTATACAGTCCCACACACACACACACACACACACACGCACACACGCACACACACACACACACACACACACACACACACACACACACACACACACACACACACACACACACACATCACATATATCAGCATACTCACATATGCTCAAACTCCCACCCAAAACCCTTACAAAACACTCACTTACCTGACATTACACCTAAATCCACACACGGCACTGCACACCATCCACATACAAGCTCCACTTTGTGGATCTGTACAGATCATGAGCTGGTAGAAATCTTTTCATAGTAGAATTTATGTAAAGAAAAAAATGAGACAAACCCTTGAATCATCTACTGTTAATGTCTATACCAAATAAAACGCAGGGGATTGTGACTGCTGTGACACAGGGGATGTGACTGATCATATTCAGATTGTTATGTGTACAGGAAATAGATTTCAAGAAATTCACCATTAGTGTAAAACTTCAGAGGTGCATGTATCAAAACAGATTTTAAAAAAGCATGACAACTTGAAGTTATAATCACAGGCGCAATCATAATTCTTTTTAATATATGAGGAGTCTTTGGTGCCCCAATATATTAGCAGTTTAAAGTTTTCTTGTAATATACCTAGCAACTTTAAAAGTTGTAACAGACTTTGCAATGCCACAGAAACAGCAGCCAGAAGCTAAGCACACCACTGCTCAACATACAGCTTTGAAAGCTTTTATATGCTCTGCTGTCCCACTCTTTCATTTATTGACTTTATCTATGCATTGTCTTTGAAACTCTTGCACCCTTTGCATAACCATAAAGTAGTGTTTCACTGTGTATTATGGGTCTATGAATTCCAGCCATAGTCAAGACAAAAAAAAAGATGACTTGGAAAATAGATCAATAATGGTGAATCTGAGAATTCTGTTGTTCTGAGTATGTTACAGGCAAAGAAAACATTTTGAAACATTCATAACAGAGGTAAATTAAAAAAAGTTATTTGAAACAGGGGTTATCAATGGAGCAGGACATTGAGTTTCAGAGGGGTAGTAGAATCAGAATGAATGTTTCCTCATAAAACTAATCAGAACATAGGTGCACAAGCTGTAATAACTGCAAACAATTTGTGTAACACATAACTTGAGTCTACATTGTAGCTGTGATGGTTTCCTTAATTCTCGTTATTTCTTATCAGTCTGTTAACTTGGTAAGCATATTGAACAAAAGTGTCTCCTTTCAGGGTTATCTGGAAGGTTGCAATTTGATCAGATTCATACAGTTTGCAAGTGGAAACTGACAGAATGAAAATCAGGACTACAAGAGGAAGCATGTTAACAGTGCAAAGCCTTAACCCTCTAAGCTAAACTGCTAGATTGGTCTGTTCTGTTTTGCTCTGTCTTAACAACAGTACATCTTAAATGCAGCATATGAAAAGATGCCTGATATCAGGTAGAAGATTATAACTCTGTGGTGCTGAAGCAGCGTATGTAACTCTTTGGGAGGAAGAATGTGATAACTGAATTTTATATATATGTATGTATATACATATATACATATATATATATATATATATATATATATATATATATATATATATGGTTCCCCCTCATATCATCGAATTACCATTTCATCGAATTGCAAATCATCGAGACCAAATCGTCGAAAACTCATATCATCGAAAACTCATTTAATTGAATCTCAAATCATTGAAAACTATGAAGCAACTACAAATAACATTCCACAATGTTTTTACTATGTTTATGCAGGGGGGCAAGCCCCCCTGCACCCCCATGTGGGGGGCTCCGCCACCACACCCCCCTTAATTAAATATACCAACTCCAAGGTCGTACTACAGTGGGGTTAGGAAATTACCTTTTTCCCCCACTGTAGTGCGACCTTGGAGTTGTTATATTTAATTACGGGGGGTGTGGGGGGGTTAGGAAATTACCTTTTTCCCCCACTGTAGTGCGACCTTGGAGTTGTTATATTTAATTACGGGGGGTGTGGGGGGCAGAGACCCCATTAGTGCAGGCTTGCCCCCTCTGCATAAACATAGTAGAAAGTGCCTGGGATGTTATTTGTAGTTGCTTCATAGTTTTCAATGATTTGAGATTCGATGAAATGAGTTTTTGATGATATGAGTTTTCGACAATTTGTTCTCGATGATTTGCAATTCGATGAAATGGTAATTCGATGATATGAAGGGGAACCATATATATATATATATATATATATATATATATATATATATATAGATTCACTTCATAATCTCGAAAGACTGAAATCTCAAATTTCAGTTTTTCGAGACCATGAAATCAAATCCACACAACACTGAAAGCCCAAAACCACGAAGCCCAAATCCGTGAAATTTAAAACACCGAAAACACAGCAAACACTGGACCAAAGATATACCAAAACACACCACAAAATAAACAAACAAAACAACACACATCCACAAACCTACATCACAAATAAGCAGGGGGCTGCACCCCCACACACACCCCTGCTTATATATACTAACTCCGAGATCGCGCAAACAGAAAACAAAAGCAAACTCACACACATTATACAGTCCCACACACACACACACACACACACACACACACACACACACACACACGCACACATGCACACACGCACACATCACATATATCAGCACACTCACATACACTCAAACTCCCACCCAAAACCATTACAAAACACTCACTTACCTGACATTACACCTAAATCCACACACGGCACTGCACACCATCCACATACAAGCTCCACTGTGTGGATCTGTGGAGATCATGAGCTGGTAGAAATCTTTTCATAGTAGAATTTATGTAAAGAAAAAAATGAGACAAACCCTTGAATCTTCTACTGTTAATGTCTATACCAAATAAAACGCAGGGGATTGTGACTGCTGTGACACAGGGGATGTGACTGATCATATTCAGATTGTTATGTGTACAGGAAATAGATTTCAAGAAATTCACCATTAGTGTAAAACTTCAGAGGTGCATGTATCAAAACAGATTTTAAAAAAGCATGACAACTTGAAGTTATAATCACAGGCACAATCATAATTCTTTTTAATATATGAGGAGTCTTTGGTGCCCCAATATATTAGCAGTTTAAAGTTTTCTTGTAATATACCTAGCAACTTTAAAAGTTGTAACAGACTTTGCACTGCCACAGAAACAGCAGCCAGAAGCTAAGCACACCACTGCTCAACATACAGCTTTGAAAGCTTTTATATGCTCTACTGTCCCACTCTTTCATTTATTGACTTTATCTATGCATTGTCTTTGAAACTCTTGCACCCTTTGCATAACCATAAAGTAGTGTTTCACTGTGTATTATGGGTCTATGAATTCCAGCCATAGTCAAGACAAAAAAAAAGATGACTTGGAAAATAGATCAATAATGGTGAATCTGAGAATTCTGTTGTTCTGAGTATGTTACAGGCAAAGAAAACATTTTGAAACATTCATAACAGAGGTAAGCACTTATCAAAATATTTAAATCTAAACACTGAGAGGATGCATAGGGTTGAATTACCAAATAAATTAACATAAAAGAGCCCAAGCATGTATTCAAGAAGAACCGGAGACTAGCATGCAGCACATTTAAATTAACTGTGATAACTATTATTTAAAATGTATTCTTGAGTTATCTTAAGACTTATTCAGACAAAAACAGATATTAGTGAGAGAGAAACAATAAATCCAAGACTTTTATTGTGAAACAAGGACAGCACACCCTGTCACTATCAGTTTCTGGAAGGGAAAATCTAAAATAGCACTAAAAAAAGAGAAAGAAGTGATTTGCCTTGACTGACAGATACAAATGAATAGAATAGAAAAGAATGAGAGAAATATACCATCACCCACCAAAGGAAAAAGTGATATTTAAAAGAAATGGCATAGGAAACAGTCAGAAACAAAAGAAAAATCCCTACTTGAATATACCACAACTACTCAAAGATGTCCTTCATCATACAAAGATACCTCAATAACTAATACAGTCACAGCAGTGAATGGAGGAAAGGACATTATCACCCCCCTCCCCACACACATACACACACATAATAATCCACAACAATTTTCCCATATGGTGTCAGGGTGCCACTTTCAACAGTGACTATCATCTAGAGTCAAGGTTCATACCACCGCTAGTCCTGCCATGGTAGTTCTTTCACACCACACACACTCACACCTATGGTCAACCTAGAGTTTCCAGTCCACCTGCTGCTTGTCTTTGGAATGTGGGAGGAAACAAGAGCACCTTGAGGAAATCCACATGAACACAGGGAGGACATGCAGACTCCACAGAGAACACACCCCCACTGAGAATCAAGCTGAGGAATCTCTTTCTGTGAAGCAGGAATGCTATCTGCTGAGCCACTGTGCTGCCTACTTATATGCATATATAATTTTATATACATGGATATGTAATTATATATACATGGATATATCATTTTATATCTTAGATATATATATATATATATATATATATATATATATATATATATATATATATATATATATATATATATATATATATATATATATATGAGGCTACTTTGGTTGGTCGAAGTTTCAGTACTTCAAAACCCACGTGTGCGAGACCACTTGTTCGAAGTACTTAAACTTCGAAAACTGAGCACAGAGATCAAAATACAGCACGGAATGGGAATATTCCCTTTTCCTCGCTGTAGTTCGATCTCAGAGTTGGTATATTTAAGTAGAGGGTATGGGAGGGGCACAGCCCCACACATGGTGGGTGCAGGGGGACATGCTCCTCTGCAAAAGATGCTTGTTTTGTGTGTGTGTGTGTTCTTTTTTTTAGTTAGCCGATCCGGTGACTAAACTTCAGCGAAAGTACACTTTCATTGAAATGCACTTTCGCTGAAGTGGGCATCTACTTTTCTTTTCTGCAGTAATGAAATTTTGACAAAGAAAAGTAGATCCATAAAAAAATAAATATATATATATATATATATATATATATATATATATATATATATATAGTTACCTATGAAAAGATCGACTGGCTGAAATATCGAACACCATATGGTCGAGACCATGTGGTCGATATTGCAGAAGATTCATCTTCCAAAAAAAAAAAAAACAAAATAAATAGATGTTACAGCAGGGGCAAGCCCCTGCAACCCCCTTGTGGGGGGGCTGTGCCACCCATACCCCCCCACTTAAATATACCAACTCCGTGGATCGCGCTACAGCAGGGAATAGGAAATCTTCCCATTCTGCGCTGTATTGTCAGTGTAGCATGATCTCGGATTTGGTATATTTAAGTAGGGGGGTGTGGGGGGCACAGCCCCCTACATGAGGGGTGCAGGGAGGCTTGCCCCCCTGCTGTAACATCTTCTATTTATTTGTTGTTTTGTTTTGTTTTTTACATTTTGAAAAGACTGATCTTCTGAAATATCGACCATATGGTCTCGACCATATGGTGTTTGATATTTCAGCAGGTCGATCTTTTCATAGGTAACTATGTATATGTATATATATATGTGTATATATATATTTATATATATATATATATATATATATATATATATATATATATATATATATATATATATAAATATCTATATATATATATATATATATATATATATATATATATATATATAGATATATATATATAAATATAAGCATAAAAAAGCTGAGCGAACACCACGGCTATAAAAAATGAAAAGATTTATTCAGTCTAAAATGGACAAGCGCTTTCACGTAACTAAAGTACGCTTCTTCAGATCCTTAGTTAAAACACTGTGATGCTAACATTTATACACAATCACATGATCATAATCAATCAATCAATTAAGACATCAATTAAAAAAAAATGCATCAATTAAAGGAAACCTTCTATCCTAGTCATTACAATGATCTTGCATCTAGCACAGGTTTAATATTAATACTACTATTGAGCCCTGGTGGTGAGTGTGCCCTTAACCTGAAAATCCACTTTAATTCTATCCTTAACAGGAAGTTATTATTATCTCCCTGTCTTAAGTTGTTACTAACTTGTTGCAGTACTCTAAAATTAAAACTGTGTCCTGCCTGCTCTATAATATGTTTCACTAAAGCATTTAGCATATTTCTATTTCCAATTTCATATTTATGTTGGTAAATCCTATCCCTTAACCATTTTATAGTTTTTCCTACATAAAAACGTTCGCAATTATTGCAGCAAGCTAGATAAATAATATTTTCACTATCACATGTGGCAAAAAATCTTGGCTCAAAAATAAAATTAATATCTGAATGCTGATAAATCTGTTCTTTACTTATTTCATGACACATCTTGCATTTCCCACATGGGTATGTCCCACATCGTCCACTAGATGTCTCTATTCCATTACTTCTATTCTGTGTTCCACATAATAACCGCTTAAGATTTTTATTGTTCCTATAAGAAAAACTTGGTTTTGTACCTATGAGATCCCTGGTCTCATCATCTATAGTCAGGACTTGCCAATTCCTTCTTATAATATCTGTTATTATACCATTATCTACAGTATAGCTCATATTAAACCTTAATTTATTCGTCTTTTTTTCTCTAACATCTCTCTTTGTATTGAGTGGAATAGATAAATAATTTCCTTCATTGCACTCACTATCTAAGCTCTCTTTCACTATTCTTATCTCACTATCCTTATAACCTCTCTCTACTAATAAATTCTCCAATTTTTTTATTTCTGTTTGTTCATCATAAGGAGAGCTGCAGATTCTTCTTCTTCTCTTTATCTGCCCCTTTGTGATGTTTTTAAAAACGTGACCTGGATGCATACTGTGTCGTTCTAGTAGACTATTCTTCCAACTATCCTTGTGATACAGGGTGGTATTGATCTCTCCATCTCTCCCCCTGTATATGGTAACATCCAAAAAGTCAATTTTATTATGGGACCAATTCATTGTAAATTTCAAAAAAGAGGTTGTTGTTTCTAAATATCTAACAAAATCATTTAATGAATCTATGTCCCCTACCCAAAAGAGAAGGATGTCATCTACAAAACATTTAAACAAAATAATGTTCTCACTGTACTGATGTCCCTATAGGAATTGTTCTTCCCAGAAATATACTACCAAATTAGCATATGAGTTGGCACATGATGTTCCCATTGCCACTCCCCATTGCTGTAAAAATAGCTGTTTATCAAACAAGAAGATATTGTTAGAAAGTACTATTTCCAGAAGAGAGCAAATCAAAATAATGTCATTGCTCTTCATTCCCTTCATAACAAGTATATTCCTTATTGCTTCTAACCCATATTAATTGGGAATCGCAGTAAATAGGCTTTGTACATCTAAAGTAGCCATTAAATATTCCTTTCTTTTTAACAATGGTTTCTCATTATTTAAAGAAAGTAAAAGATCTGTAGTATCTTTTAATATATTGGGAATATCCCTTACTATCATTCCCAACTTACTCTCTATATATACAGAGATTGGTTCTGTTAACCACCCTCCACCATCTACTATAGGTCTCAGCGGCGGTTTCAATAAGGATTTGTGTATTTTTGGTAGACCTTTTATGCAGGGTATCGTGGGTTTCTCAACTAGCAGATATTCATAGAGCTCTTCATCTATCTGCCTTGTCATCAGTAAATCATAAAGACTATCCTTTACTGTCTTAATAACATTGTTATAATCACTCTGACATAATGGTTTATATACTTTATCATCACTTAACATATGGCTCATAGAGTCAAAATAATCATTCGCATTCATCACAACTATTGCTCCGCCTTTATCGGCGGGTCTAATATTTATAGCTGTATTATTTTGTAAAGACATTAATGCCATCCTCTCTTCTTTAGTAATATTGTTATAACCTTTGCCTTTTGTACCATACAGTTTGTCATAAATATCCCTTTCACACATTTTCATAAACAACTCAACATGTGTAGGTGGCTTCGGAGTGAAGCTACTCTTCTTTTTCAGTCTGTTACTGCAAGGTTTTTTATCATTAGAGTCTTTAAAAAATAATTTCAGAGATATACTCCGACCAAACAATCTTAAATCTGTCAACAAGTCACTTACATTTACTCTCGATGTAGGTATAAAAGTTAGTCCTTTGTTTAGGACACTTCTCTCATGTTCATTCAATGTATAATTAGACAAGTTAACAATTAGTCCCATCACCGTCTCACCCTTCGGCTCGTATTCTCCATCTCCATGGAATTCTTTCTCTTTCTTCTTCCCCTGCTTACCGACCGTTGATGGTATACTTTTTGTCTGACCGGTAGCGGTAAAAACCGCTCAATCGTGTGTGGTACAACCTGTTTCGGTCTAGCTCCCATTTCCGTCTGTTTCTGGCTTCCTGGTTAGGTGGAGGTGTGGACCCAGTCTGAGAGATTGTATCCCGATTGGGTAGCGGAGTGAAATTCACACCCGCTTTCATTAAGCCACCTAGTGGATTGCTCTTACTATCATTCTGTCTAGTGGCTGTATTCTGCATCGAGTCATTGATTACATTTTCAGTTAACTCATTCTGCAAATAATCCTCACTAATATTGTTGACAGTCCCTTCTTGTATTACTGCAGTAATTGTTCCTATAGACACTTCTGCATTTGAAATTAATTGTCTCTCAGAGTTTTTCGACCAAGAGAAAACTTCACCAGCAACAAAATCCTGGTGGTCTCTCTGTATTTTACGTTCTTTTGTCTGCTTCAATTTATTCTCATAGCAAGTTATATTGACATACATATTGTTCAATATGTTGTCAAAAACAGCACCTTTATATTGTGTCAGAATGTCTCTATGCTTGCTGAGAATACGCTGTTTAAGTTCATTCTCAATTGCTGAAAAATAGTCTATTAATAGTTGAATGTATCGAAAACTCAAATCCAGGTTCAAACTTTGCCACTTACTTAGTAGTTCAGGATGTGCATCACCATAAGAAGGCATGCATAACACTCTCATGCCTCTAGGGACCACACGAAAGTGTAAGCATGCTTCCATGTGTAATCTTTGCCAAACCAATCTCTTGTATTTGTATAAGTCATTTTCAATATTTCTTAGCGCCAATAAAAATTCTTCAAAATTGGCGCCTTCATTTAAAATTGAAGTGGACTCGACATTATCAATTCTTAGGGCTAGAAGTGGATTCTCTGCATCTAGAGAAATGACATTGTCCCATCCTACTATAGCTTTCTTTGCAGGTGTTTTAGATCCAGGTACATATTCCAACTCAATGTCTCTTACTTCTGCCATGTGGAGGTGGCTGTAAGTTAAGGCAAGGCAAGCCAAAAATATCAGATACAAAACAACAGTCACCACCCAATGTTCCAACAGCTTAGAAACAAAGTCTATAAGCATAAAAAAGCTGAGCGAACACCACGGCTATAAAAAATGAAAAGATTTATTCAGTCTAAAATGGACAAGCGCTTTCACGTAACTAAAGTACGCTTCTTCAGATCCCTAGTTAAAACACTGTGATGCTAACATTTATACACAATCACATGATCATAATCAATCAATCAATTAAGACATCAATTAAAAAAAATGCATCAATTAAAGGAAACCTTCTATCCTAGTGATCCTGATAGTGAAAATATTATCTATCTAGCTTGCTGCAATAATTGCGAAAGTTTTTATGTCGGAAAAACTATAAAACGGTTAAGGGATAGGATTTACCAACATAAATATGAAATTAGAAATAGAAATATGCTAAATGCTTTAGCGAAACATATTATAGAGCAGGCAGGACACAGTTTTAATTTTGGAGTACTGCAACAAGTTAGTAACAACTTAAGACAGGGAGATAATAATAACTTCCTGTTAAGGATAGAATTAAAGTGGATTTTCAGGTTAAGGGCACACTCACCACCAGGGCTCAATAGTAGTATTAATATTAAACCTGTGCTAGATGCAAGATCATTGTAATGACTAGGATAGAAGGTTTCCTTTAATTGATGCATTTTTTTTTAATTGATGTCTTAATTGATTGATTGATTATGATCATGTGATTGTGTATAAATGTTAGCATCACAGTGTTTTAACTAAGGATCTGAAGAAGCGTACTTTAGTTACGCGGAAAGCGCTGTCCATTTTAGACTGAATAAATCTTTTCATTTTTATAGCCGTGGTGTTCGCTCAGCTTTTATGCTTATAGACTTTGTTTCTAAGCTGTTGGAACATTGGTGGTGACTGTCGTTTGTATCTGATATATATATATATATATATATATATATATATATATATATATATATATATATATATATATATATATATATATATATATATATATATATATATATATATATATATATATATATATATATATATATATATATATATATATATATATATATATATATATATATATACATATATATATATATATATATATATATATATATATATATATATATATATATACACATATATAATTATATAGAGAGAGATAGACAGATAGCTATAGATAGCTATAACCTGTTGAGGCTTGGGAAATACATGGATAAAAATGGTTCTACTCTGAAACTCCAACTTTGTGAACACTGGCAAGCCAAAAGTATGAAAAAATGTTTGAAACACAGAGGGGAAAATATCAGCTTTGTTTTTTTTGCATGCAGACAAGCTCCTTTGCACCCCCCCACCCCTTTGCCTAATTTATGTACACCAACTCCACAGTCGCACCAACTCAAAGAAGTAGAAATTTCCCAAAACAAAATGCCGTAAACTGAATTCTACCTAATATCAGCACATACATGTTCAGAGATCCACACTATACTAGGAAAAGATGTCATTACACATGCAGAAAAATACTTCTAAAAGGAAAATAGTTCATTTTTTTCTTTTTTAAATAAACGGAATTGCATAATAGCATTAATCCACTCCTCTGTGTGACTAATGCTGGTTTATCTGTTTTGTCAACCTGGCTTCACACTTACGATTAAACATTGGCAGACATGGATAAATCCAGCACAACTTACAACCAGTCTTGGATTATTATAGTAGTATATAGTATCCTTTAGATACATGTTTATTTTTTTTTTATCTTAGAGCGCTTCCTACAAAGAAGAAAAAGACAGTAGAATGAATGTACAGTCTTGTGGTTCAGGCACTGTTTCAGGTGTTACTGCACATTGGTAGTGTGCAAACTCTTGCCGTCTTATTATCTTTCTTTCCTGTTGAATACTTTATCTTAAGGTCTTCTGTAATCATTTTGAGCAGCTTCCAGCACAGTCAGTGTCATACAGGTTCCTGAGGGAGGATCTGTGCCTCATTTACCATGCCATCAAGAGATTCTGTTATCCTTGACATCCTTTTTTGTAATAAGTCAAACACTGCAGCCAACACTAAACAAAAATCTCAACCTACATTAAGAAATAAATGCAACTAAATGTAGGGATAGGGTCATCATCCAGTGTCTCCCCCTGTTGTGGAACAGGTTCTCCCTATAGCTTAAGCAATATGATTTCCTGGCATCTTACAAATATAGGTTGGACAACTTAATAAGATCCTTATAAGCAGAATGTAGGTTAAGGAACACACGAGCATGCCCGAAGTATCATTGATGACATCAGAATATTTATTAATTTAATTAGAATAAGTAATGTAATCTGAGGTGGCTTGACAAGTTTGTGAAATAGCTGGTGCAGAGCTATTACATCAAAATAGAAAATGAATGCATCTCCTGTTACAAAAACTGTAGAAAAGTTATACATAGTGTAGTATCATGCTATTAACATACCTGTAGGAGTTTTTTGTTACTAATTATCATTATTATTATTACTATTATAATTATTTATTTATTTTTTTTGGTGCCACAGTGGTGCAGCAGTTAACGTTGTCGCCTCACAGCAAGAGGTTCACCGGTTCGATTCTCAGCTGGGGTGCCTTTTGTGTGGAGTTTGCATGTTCTCCCTGTGTTCGTGTGGGTTTCGTCCGGGTACTCCGGTTTCCTCCCACATTCCAAAGACATGCATCTGGAGCATTTCTCCCTGGACCTCCGCTGAAAACAGGCTCTGTGGAACCTTGTCGGACTTTCCCAGTCAACAAATGATAAATACATACATTTTTTGTCATTGGTGTAAGGCAATCCAGGTTTAGCTTAAGGAATTTTATCAGTACAAGAACTTGCTGATTAGGTTTATTAAGTGGAATCAGCTAGTATAGTAAAAGCTGTTAAGATGAGTTGGGCATACAGTGAGCACAAACAGCCTATTTCCTCTTTTAAGAAACAGTGCCAGTTTGGAAAACCAAGGATCACAATTCGAGAATTGTCTCTTCTTCACCCAATACTCAGTGTCCACTACCATACAAAGATGCACAGGTTACAGGTCCTGAACATGTTGATACTACAGTCCGACTGGACACAAGGTGACTGTTTTCAGCAGAGGCTCGGGGAGAAAAGCTTCAAATACATAGTAAAAAAAATAAAAAATAATAAAAATAATAAAAAAATTATATAAACATAGCTATTTTGTGCAAAGAGCATAAAACATATAAAAGGAGTAAAAATCAGAGTTTTACAACTGATGCAGCATACACTGGTTAGAATACTGAGAAACAGTTAAACAAGATATTATACAACAAATACTACATTTTATGCGTGGTAACAGGGCCTACTGCAAGTACTAAATTAGATTATAAGTTTATTTCTTAGCCTAGGTTCATAGGTGGTCATAAAATTAATATGTAGGTGCATGAAATGTTATATAGTTCATGTAAATGTAGTTTTCAGAAATTATATTTCTGTAGCAAAGCAGATACTAATAGTCAGTACTTTAAAATGATCTTTTGATTTTTTTATTGTTATTAGAGGTTGTGCTAAATTAAGAGCTTAATAATTACTATCTCGATATGCAAGTGGATGCAATAATGCAGTCATTTACATAACACGGAAAAATTCTAATTTTCTGTTCATATGTTAATAATTTCTATGATTTTCTGTCTGAGAGTGGGAGAGCAATTGAAAAATGTTGGATCTTGCAGAAGCTATGAAATAGAAAGATCAAAGTTAGCTAGGGGAGATACAAAGAAGTATTTTTTCTCAAGATAGGATAGGTAGGTAACAGCAGTAGCTATCACAAAGAGATAGCTGTGTCAAACATCTTAAGGGGGGGTTTCAGTCATGAAACAATTATTCAGAGAAGCAGAAAAGTCAGCTGCTGTCAGAGTTTCTTTGGTTGTAGTACACAGACTGTCCACCCATGTTTTGCCACCTTTAGTGATATCCCATAAATCAGTTTACATTCAGCACTGCAAAATAGCAATAAAAAATAGTTAAGGCAATAAATCAGCTCACTTACAATCAAGTTCCATCCCACCAAGAAAAGATGCTAAGTCCCCTACTCATTTTAGTGGGCAAGATTTCAAGAACTCCTCTGTGCCTGTGCTAATTGCATAATACAGGTTGGTCAATTACCATGACACAGACTCTGATTTAGAAACATGGCAAAGCTGGACAGTGAAACACCTCATTAGCACCTCACTACCATTTCTCTGAATTGAAAACTGTGTGCTGACAGACCTGTCTGTGCTAGCAACAAATGCATATCATTAGCAAAGGCACCACCTATACTCACCCTCACATATATACATATTCAGACACTCTTGCGAGCACACACACACACACACACACACACACACACACACACACACACACACACACTCACAAATACAGACACATATCCACAAACAAGCCCCTCAACACTCACCCACAATAACTGAAGCACACTTTCGCACACCAGCATGCATGCTACATCACACACAAACATACAAACACACACACACTCATAGAAGCAAGCGCTTTATACTCCTGCGTGCATTCTAAAATACACACATGCACATATTGATATTTTCCCAGTTCTGCTGTACTTAGCTGCACCTCAAGTATCCCCACACAAGTGAATGGGTAACCACTTCAAAACAAGGCATTGAGTAATTCAGGATCCATAAATGTTTCTACATGGCTAATTAGCATATTCTGCTCCCTAGGCCGCCACGTTAGCACACCAGTAAGACCTCTGTCTATGCTATGATGCCACCAAGGGGAAATAATAAGTGCAGTGCAGTCTCTGAATCAGAAGGGCGTATCACAACAGGAAAACCTTCCAAAATAAGGCTTCTGTATTGTGGTAAGCCTTTCTGAATCCTCACAGTGTCTTAACTGTGTGCATATCAGTGCTTTCTCCAGTGCTGCAAATTTATGTTTAAAAAATAGAAGATGCAGTAATTCAGTGTAGCTACAATCAAGCACTTTTCTAGCAAGACAAGACAGTAAACATATTGCACCTTTCAGTCACTTACCTGTGAACAGCTTATCAGAGTAAGCTAATTACTGCAAAATTACTACTAAAAATTAATCTTCTTCTTCTTCTTCTTTCGGCTTTTCCTGGTTAGGGGTCGCCACAGCGGATCACCTGTCCGCTCATGATTGGCAGTGGAGTTTTACAGTGTCGAGTTGCCAGCCCGGCTCCCAACCTTCCACAGAAGGCACACACACATGCACACACTCATGCCTAGGGCCAATTTAGAGTGTTCAATCTATATCAGCTCAGCTATAATCATGTTTCCTCCCAACAAGAAGAGACCATATGACAACTTCTCCTTTCAGTGTCTTACCTGTATGCATGTAACAATAATTTTTTTAATCTTCTTGTTGCTTAGACTGTTCCAAGGCCCAGAGTCTGAAGGTGGTTTTCCACCCTGCTATGATCTATCTCCTTTCTGTTTTATAGAGGTGCAAAATAGAACCCTTTGTTGCCAACTGCCTAGTTGTTACATAACCCACCCACGGGTCTATATTGAATCAGTGAATGCTTAAAAAAGCGAACGCTGATTCATCGACCCTATTTCAGCGAACGCTGAAAATGCCGAACACTGGAACAGCAAATTTTTTCTCAGGGAAAAATATCGCTGGGCCGGTTTCAGGAGTTTGCCATTTCCTCCACTGTGGTGCAATTTCAGAGTTGGTATATTTAAGTAGGGGGGTGTGGGGAGCGAAGTCCCCCACATTAAATACTGTTTTAAGTTGTTGTTTTTTTTTTTTTTGTGGAACAGCGATTTTTTTCCCTGGGAAAAAAATCGCTGTTCTGTGTGTTCAGCATTTTCAGCGTTTGCTGAACTAGGGCTGATGAATAAGCGTTCGCTTTTTTAAGTGTTCGCTTATTTAATATAGACCCTAACCCACAATATCCCTTCTGGTTACAGCTGGCAAGCTAATTAGAGACCCGTGCCCTTCACTATGGCACTAATTTAACATAACTATATCAGAAGGTCCAGGACTATCTATTACAGCAGAATGCAATGACAGCCGTGTTCAACCCCCTTAGCTGTTAAAAAGCAGACTGCTAAACTTAACCCAGAACAGTCAAAGTGATCAATATAGCAGAGTGCTGATGAATGCTGTCAACACTCCATTTTCCTCTGAATTTCTACTGCTTTGCAAACTTGGAGATCTGAGTAAGAGTGAACAATGTGAATTGCTTCTGTTGCTGTTTTTCTTTTAATTGCAGAAGTAATGTGAGTACTGCAAGAAGGAATCCCTAAGATATTGAAATATTTTTTTCTACTAACTGAATAAGACTTGGATTCAAGCCCTTATGCTCCACCTCAATATGTCAGACTTAACTATAATTGAACACTGTGGTGAGTTTTCCTTCTTTGAAGGTGGTTTCAAGGAATCATGTGCCCTTTCAATTCCAAAAGATAAAGTTTCAGGTTCAGTTCATGTGTTATGTAGCCAGGTTAAGAAGTTTATTATATTGTCTCCCTCATACTTTTCAGGTATACCATAAATTATAATGTTATTTAATTTTCTTATTTAGCATTTGTTTACTGGGAAAGTCTAACTTGGAACAAAGCCAATTTTCAATGGAGGCCCAGGGAGAAACATTCCAAACATATATTGTATATATGCAGAAAGGACATGCAGACTCCACACAGAAGGCATCCCAGCGAAGAATCAAACCAGGGAACCTCTTGCAGTGAGGTGACAATGCAACTGGTGTGCCACTGCACCATCCAGTTGATTTAATCTCAGTCTATTTTCCAGATCATCAACTTTATTTATGAGCCAGTTATTTTATTTTAAATTAATTCAGTCTGAGACTCCCCCTCATTTATTCTCCCTTCATGATCACTTAAAGCGTATTCCATACTGCTGATTTGTGCACTTTGTTGTTTAATAAAAATTTCTAAATGTTCCATCATTTTTCCAGTCTCTTCTTTGAAACTCTATTTTGGTACCCAGTTTGTCCATTTTAAGTAATATATCCTCCATACTAAACATTGGTGACTGGATGTCTTTTTTAACATGAGAATCCTGAGTACCATTTCTTGAGTGGCTCATGTTGAAGTCTCTTTTGTTTTAAACAAGCAGTTGAAATCCTGACAGGAAAATTACAGCTTTTGAAGAACTGGAAGCAATAACTCTTTTCTGTATTAGTGAATAAAATTAGATAACATGTATCTCCAAATTTATTTTGTTTTATTATATTTCTGTCAGCTAGTTTAAAGTCACAGAGCTTTCATCAGTTGCTGCTCTCAGTTAGCTATCTTGGCCACACTACTCCATAGTTACCTTTCAAACAAACTGTAAACAGTAAAATGGCAGAAAGAACAACCACCATTCTTATCTATCTCAGAGTACCACAAAGCTTAGTCCTGGCCCAGTACTCTTTAATATTAATGACCCCTACACAACTGCTAATAACACAACTGTCATTCTGTATGCTGATGATGCTAAATAGATAACCAGAGCTAGGTCCCTCAACAAACTTATGGAAAAGATACAAAAGACTTTTCCTTCTATAAATACCTGGTTCAGCAAGTCTCACCTCCTGGAGAATGATAAGAAAATCAAGTTATTGCATTTCACACCAAAACCTGTGACATATACAAAAATCACTTCTTCATCACCTTATCAAAACACTCTTGTTGAACTTGTGTCCCACATACAGACACTTGGTGTTATTATGGGTAACCACTGGAAGTTTAAAATTCAAACACAGCAAGCTATCAAGAAAGCTCACAGAAAAACTGGACTCCTTCATCATCACCTACCTTCCCTACTATATGCTGATTGTAAGAGGGGATCCCATATCCCTCAGCATTCTCTACTAACAAAAACTGAACAGTACTATAACAGTATAGCTAAAATTCACCACTAATCAAGCTGCTAAATGTTACTACTGCCTAGCCTTAAAACAGTTAGACTGGTAAGAATGGACACAGTCTCTCACTGTTACTCGGGTAACAACTGCTCATAATATAATGTAAAAACTCAAAGCTGTCCTGCACTGAAAACCTTATTGGAACTTTACACACTTGCATGATCACTATGCTCCATGTACAAGTTCCTATTTACCATTGTGATGCCCCTGCACTGGCCCAGTAATCAAGGAGCCTCAATCCTCACCATTGGCAACAGTGAGGGATGTACAAATGGGAGGATGATATGTACACACACAGTAAAGTATAATTTCCCTTAAGAGCAAACAGAGATCACAGTCAGTCTTGGGCTGGTTTCTCCCTCTTTCTCCAGATCACCAATAAGACTCCCCACTGGCACAACTATAAGGTTAAGATCTCAGTCAAGTGGCCAAGCTAAGACCTCCAGCACCCTCTCTGTCCAACCAGTGCTTCATGTCCCTGACAAGTAGCTGATAGATGCACACTTTCAGATTTGATTTACATATAAACACACACACACACACACACACACACACACACACACACACACACACACACACACACACACACACATACACACCCAAACACACCTAGGGAAGGCTGTCACAGGTTTACTAGCTATGCCACCTTTTGCCCAGACTATAAGGTAGTTATCACTGCCACCAGACAGCTTTTTATCAGCTACTTTGAGGCCCTTACAAAGAGTGTCCAATTCTACTCTGTAATGTTACTATTATCCAAATGGTAGTTTTGACCAAGAGCAAGGCTATTTAGGAGTGGCCTGTACAATGTCACCAAATACATATGCAAGTACTCTCAGAGCTTACATAGGACTTACAAATAGCAGCCACAAAGGTAGGTTTAATTATATTTAATAATAAATAATAAAAGAACAAGACAATACTCAACTAAACACAGCGACTTCAGAGTTTAAAATCACAGGAAATATTTTAAAATAACATTGCAGGACAGTCTCACATAAATACAGAAAACATCTTAACTAATTATTTTCTTATATATATATATCTAAAAGAAATTACTGTACCCTGGTTACTTACTATTAGCAAGGTAAGTATTGATGAGTGGATGTTCTTGCTTGGTCCAAGACAAAATGCAAAGTGCAAAGTCTTCCTCTGAGAGAGAGTTCTTAAATTAATATCAAACATTACTGCTGAGTTAGCTTGGATGACATCAAACTTCAGTTCCCAGGCTAAAACAGAAACTAAGAATTTTAACATTGTTGTGTTAAAAATACATATCTCTCAGACGTGTTCAGAACTGTGTAGTTGCTAGGAAGTCATAAAGCAATTAAACACTTTACATTTTAAACCTAGTGATTACTTTTCTTTTCAGACAATATAAAAACTTCTAGCTCTAGGCATTGTGTCTGCTTGCTGCATTGAAACTAACTTTTAAAGTACATTGTAAAGCACTTAATTTCAACTTATTTTCTTGAAGTTGTTTAAGTTAATCTTCTATGTTCCAGCAGGGTATGCTGTGGTTACATTCTTGAAGCAAAGTACTGTACAAACCCTGTTCATCACAAACTTCTGTACCAGTAGTTTAATATACACATAGCATATAGTTCTCTTACATTTGTAAGACAAGCATATGAGTCAAGTTGAGATTCACAAATGACATATGATTATTTACAAAATTCCAGATAGCTGGACTGGCAGTGTCGCAACCATAACTAAAACTGCTGGTCAAATGATGTCTCTCAAATCTGGAATTCATACTCTCTTCCTTCTACATCTGCATCCACTTCACTACAACCCTCTGTATATCACCTAACAAATATACACACTACTCACCTTTCCTCACCCACTCTCTGCTTTCTACTCATATCTCTCCAACTGCTTCTGTCAGTTTTACCACTCATAAATTTAAAATTATAATTTGACATTTCAAACCTCATTACATATACAATTTTTTCTTGTATTGATATGTAAAAACAATTTTTTCTGATTACAGATTTTTTTTTTAGTATAGCTGCCTTTCAGTTATTCTACATCCATATTGTAACCTTAAACTTTACATTCTTCTCTGTTGTATAAAACTACATGTTTGGTTACTGGAGCTTTTCTGTCCAGGCCTCCTAGGAAAAGGTGCTACCACAGCTCAGTCAGACTACCTCAGTAAACAAAAGTAATACATAAATATAAATACATGACATTGTAATCCTCCTTCCTTGTCAATAACCCTTTATTACCACAAATCATCCATTTGTGTCTTTCTTCCTTTCCTCAATGACTATTGGATCCACTCTTACAATCAATATTACTCCTCGCTTCCATTGTCCCTGATACTCTGCTGAATAACCATTCTGGAATCCATTGTTTTCCAAAGTCACATGCTCATTTCTATCTGCACATGTCTTCTATAATATTGTTGTTTATACCCTGCACATCTTAATATAATTCAATACACTTTGTTTCTTGTCCATACCTACAATTCATACATATTTCATGATATGACTGATAAGGCAGTCATTCTGATAAGATGCTATTACTTTCACATATTCAACATGACACTTTTTTAATACGTTTCCACTTTACAATGTTAATGTTTGACAGACTAAACCTATATGCAATTCAGAAGTTCATAGGTTAAATCCAGGCAGCTTCCCTTTTGTGCTCAAAATAACTTGTCCCATTTGGTTATAGATTGCCCTTACCCATTCCATGGTCAATAATTATATATTACCACTAATGAGAATAACTGGGATCATGCCATAGATAATTTGAGAGGACCCATGCATGGGTAAATCATTTAGCAGCTGCCTCTGTCCATTAGTAGTACAGGGGGCAGTCCTGGGGTGAATATTTGATTTCCCATCCATAGAACTAAGTTGCACTTGAAAATGGACAATGATTAACTTTATTTTATGTGAATGGGGAGTCTGTTACAAAGCAGTAGTATCCTCACAATCCTTTTATTTATAAGCTGTGAAATACAGAAGGAGTTTCCTAAAACAATACACACATGTTGGTCAAAAGTTAGGTAACTGTCCATATAAGTTCCCAAATCCTGAACAACTGAGTCAACTCTTAGGGGTGTATTGTCAAAGTGATAGTTCCCTGGGGTAGATGACTTCCCAAATGATACAATAATGTATTTTGTGGCACTTCATTTCAGCCCATGATTTTGTCACCAGTTATTTAATTGGGACAAACCTTCCTGCAGGATGACTAAGTCATTTGGGGATTCAATGATGGCTCCTAGCTTCAAACTTAGATTGCCAGAGCCCTATGGTATTGGCTTTTACTTCAGAAAAGTATATTCCAAACAGGAGTGGTCCCAGAACAGATCCCTGGGGATCTTCACTGGTGACTGATCTCTTTGTGGAGGTAGCTCTCCCTATATTGATTATCTGCATCCTATCTGTTAACCAGTTGGCAATCCAGGGAGTGACATAGAAATTTACTCCCAGTTTGTTTAGCTTTTCTAGTATACCTGAGTGATGAATTGTGTCAAAAGCTTTGGTATTCAGTGTGTACCATTTTGTCTTTATCTGCTGCTTTGGTGACCTTTTCAAAAAATCCACCAGGTTGAGTAACCTTTCCTTGATGAATTCAAGCTGAGATGGGTCTAGTGTTTGAGGTTCCCTATGTCCTGACTGATTAATTCCATGATAAGTCTTTCCATGGCTTTGCATATGAAGCTGGTCAGACTTGGGTCTGTAATTGCCTGGGTCTATGGAAGGTCCTCCCTTCTGCATGTGAATGACTGTAGCTGTTCTCCATTCACTTGATACAAAACCTGTATGGAGGCTGAGATTGAACAGTGGTGTTAGGGGTGTGAATAAATCGTGCTTCGTGCTTTTTAAGATGCATCCAGGGATATTGTCAGTGAAAAATTACATGGATCTGCTTACTGCTTGGTGTGATGGATTGTTCTTAAGACACTCAGTCTTGCTGGCTGGATTCTGCTAAAATTCAAAGTCTGGTTATATTTGCATTCACAGTCTGTTGCATACAGAAACTTGCAGAATATACACTGATGAGGGAATATACTTTGCAGCATCAACTTAGAGCAATAACAAATAACTTTTTGTAATAAACCAAACGTACTAACGTTGCAGCTTAAAAGTACTGTTCCAACTTTACTTCTCATATAGTACAGACGATGTGAGAGATATAACATTTACCTCAGGACAAATGAGTCCCTACCATACCTCTAACATAACTGGATTTATACAGCTCTTTATATACACTTTTAGTCATGCATAAACATTTGCATTTTTGCTCTTGCATACATCCTGTTTTTAAGTCTGTATGGGAAAAATGTCCATTCAGCAGGTTCCTTATTTTCCAAGCCATGGTCATTTAGTATGACTGCTGATCACATATTACTAAACTCTGTTTCTGCATTTAAGCAAGCTTTTTCTTTCAGCATATTTGCAACAGAATTAAATGCAGCCTTGTATTCATAAAATCTAACAATCCCCTCTGTTTTTAAACATGCTCAAAACATTTTATAAAGAAAACACATTAAGAAACAAACCTATAGTCTTCTTTTGATACAAGTAAAAATGCAATTGTACATAGTTAATACAATGATATTAAGTATTACTACAAAACTGAATGTATTTAAAACTTTTTCTTTTGCAGACCATTCTGTGAAAATATTTTATCAATTATGAGCTGTGTCTGCTTTAATGTTATTATTTTTTAACTTGATGAATTTATTCTTTTGCAATCACAGGATTTAATTTATGACTTGGAACTGTTCCATTAACTCTTTGCAACTGTTGAATTAACTATAAGAGACAAGAACTATGTGCTACTGCAAGCATTTATACACTGCTGAAAATATACAGTTTTAATGTCATTTTAACCATAACATTGTAATCATGTCTCTGAACTGCCCATTAACATATTGGTAAAATACTGAACTGGGCTTAGATAATAAATATTTGAAAGCAATTATTTTACTGGGGTAAAACCAGTGATATTACAACTTGACAAATTACTTTTGAACTTATTACGATGTATCCTGTACAGTATGTATTTACACAGACTGTTTGCTGTTCATGCATTTCAATCTAGTAGATATCCTGGACCCATTTTTTTTTTTTTTTTTTTTTTTTAAACATGGTTTTTTGCACATATTCATTACTAGACATTAATTTCATTTGTACTGAATTCTTCTGCATTTGTACATACAAAGACTATCATTTGTACTGAAATTTTCTTCATTTGTACATACAAAGACTGTAAAGTACATTTAGTCTAATCTTACAGATTTAATAACATTAATATTAAGCAAAATCTTGGAAAATGTTTATGTCTCTTTAGAAATATCTAGTGGAACTGATACTGATATGTCCTGTTATTTTAAACTACATACTCAGCAATTAAAACTATTCATGTTTTTTTATACCAACATTGTTTTGCCAAAAACATATTAAAATAGTGACCAATCTTGTTCAGTTTTTTACATGTCTTTACTCTCTCTTGTATAGCTGTAATCAATTTTAAGCCATCTCTTGTTTTTTAAACCATCTCTTGTTTAGCTTTACAGTTTAACAGGTTGTAAATACAGCTATTAACAATTTGTAAAATATCTTATCCTGTTAGGTTTAATCCAGTTTACCAGTATGTTTAATACACTAATACCTGTTTTTTCCTCTCCCTAAAAGAGTATTGTCAAGAAGGAATGAGATATTCTTTCCTGTAGCTTTATTTTAGACCCTTATTATTTATTTTTTCTGTAGCTTTATTTCAGACCCTTGTTGTTTATTTTTTCTGTAGCTTTATTTCAGACCCTTGTAGTTTATTTTTTCTATAGCTTTATTTCAGACCCTTGTGCAGTACTGCCTATTCAGTCAGTGTAAAACTGAGAAAGTACCCCTCCCCCTGTAGTACTACAGCACTATTTACCTGCTTTATGCTGTGAGAATAGAATGTATGTCAGCCCAACACTTTGGTTATACATTTATTTTATTAGGTTACCAAACTATAGACCCCTGTCTGATTTGATAATTTTTTATAAAGCTTTTACTGTTTACTACCTCTAGTAGATATTTATACCATTCTGCACAATTGATTTGAACTGTATGTATACTATAGCCCATTTGCTGGCTGTACTTGATGCAACTGAGTTTTTTCTTTTCTTTTAACATTTATTTGTAAACAGATTATAAGTGACATCTATGCACAATTGTGACATTTTATTACAATTACCAAATAGTGTTGTATGTAACCATTTTAACAATTATGTTTTAATTCAATGATGCTTTAGAAAAACTCAAGCTACTTGTCTGGTAATAAGTCTTGTTGTTTATCTTATCTTTCCAACATTTCCTGTAACTATTCATTCAGTCTAGGAAGGTCTGAGCTCACATTTTATACTCTATAAACTATAGTTAATTCTTTTGGCATTTTTCCTTTAATGTGATTGTAATTTGCATAACTATACATTTAAACAACATAAATAG
Organism: Protopterus annectens; assembly: GCF_019279795.1. NCBI lineage: Eukaryota > Metazoa > Chordata > Ceratodontiformes > Protopteridae > Protopterus > Protopterus annectens. The sequence continues at coordinate 67,505,916 of NC_056726.1, read as the reverse complement.
ACATTATTTTATAATTAGCTTACATGGATTTCAGTATTTTTTACTTATTTATTTAACTATTTAACTGTCCTGCCATTAGTTTTACAAAAACTGTTTGAATAATACCATCTGTGATTTTCTTTTTAAAATTCAGAACTTTAACTGTTTGGTGTTACTATATAATTATAAATAAATTGTAAAAAAACAAAATAGATTTACATTATTTGTATTTGCTGTTGTCTGCCTGTTATTCTTGTGTATTGTAACAGATGTATTTTAGATGAAAAGAACATACATGCATGTCTGTCTTGTATCTGTATATCTTTATACAAGCATGTCAGTCTTGTGACTTTAAATCTTTATTCTTATTAACTATTTTCATTTAATTTTATACACTAGGACAGTTTACCTTTTGACTATGCTAAGAATGGCAGTCATATGCTTTAATTTACTGTAGTACTGATAGATGTCTTGCTTTAACTGAATGAAAGTAAAACATTTAAAAATTATTTGCCCCTAGCATCCTAGCATGTATGCTTAACCATTTTCAAAACATAAACATATTATAAAATATATTTCTTTTGCACAGATTAACTGTGTATGCAGGAAGTTCCCGGTCTCTGTCAGTTCAGCTAATTTATTTCCTTTATCCTGCAACTGCTGTTGAATTTCCTGTAATGTTGCATGGTTTTTCTGACATTCTTTAGTAAGCTGTTCTGCTGAATTTGAAACTTGTATGCTCTTTTGAAAAGATGTATGTATAACTTGTCTAAGCTTCCTGAACTCATTGTGTCTGTCTTTTAGAAGTTTACTACATTCCTTTGTAACAAAATGTACTAGGGGTTCTATCAGTAACTGATTTGACTCACATGTGGTGACAGGACATAACTGTTCAACATCAGAATTTAATGGAAACACTTTACCCTTAGTTAATTCTTTATCATGAACAGATCTGTCTTTACAGTCTATTTTTTTAGCAATATGATGCAATACTTTTTTATGGTATAATACACAAAATGCAGTTTTTGTTGAAGCACACAATAAACATTTGTCATATTCCACATTGTTTTCTTTGAGATACCAGTCAAATATTGTAATACATTTGCATAATGCCTTACTATCAACCTGCCCTAATAAGGTTTTACATTTACTAATGTGCTGTGTATACCAACATTGCAATTTACTAAAGTTTGGTTTACTCCTGCATAAATTATAAATAATATCCATACTGTCTAATATACATACTGTCTAAGAATATACAAACTATGTATGAATATACAAACTGTCTTAAGAATATACAAACTGTTTAACATCACCCACACTAAATATGTGACACAGAAAAAAGTCTTACCAGTTAGCAAGAAAACAGGTGATCAGGCTGCTGTTGCTGATGGCTAGAAATTTTTCAGAGTCACTTGAGAAGCTGGTGAAGCACAACAGGCAGCGGACTACTGTGCTAGTGGACATTCACCTTTTCTTGAAGAATTTATGGCACTGCGAATTTCTTGAACTAGTCTCACTCCGGATTGTAGACGTCTAAAAAACTTTACTACTGCAAGCTGCATAAACTGGAATACTTCTGTTTAGGATTTACACATACGTACAAATGTTAGTTACTGCAATTTAACTGAAGTGACCCTCTGCAGGGCTTACCATCACTCCCCCTGTGTTTGAATGCAGATTGCAAATGCAGGCTAGCTTGCCATTGAAAAATTATATGGAGCTTTACTTGCTTGCTGATTGCTTGGGATTTGAAGTGTTCTTAAGACACTCAGTCTTGCTGGCTGGATTCTGCTAAAATTCAAAGTCTGGTTATATTTGCATTCACAGTCTGTTGCATACAGAAACTTGCAGAATATACACTGATGAGAGAATATACTTTGCAGCATCAACTTAGAGCAATAACAAATAACTTTTTATAATAAACCAAACGTACTAACGTTGCAGCTTAAAAGTACTGTTCAAACTTTACTTCTCATATAGTACAGACGATGTGAGAGATATAACATTTACCTCAGGACAAATGAGTCCCTACCATACCTCTAACATAACTGGATTTATACAGATCTTTATATACACTTTTAGTCATGCATAAACATTTGCGTTTTTGCTCTTGCATACATCCTGTTTTTAAGTCTGTAAGGGAAAAATGTCCATTCAGCAGGTTCCTTATTTTCCAAGCCATGGTCATTTAGTATGACTGCTGATCACATATTACTAAACTCTGTTTCTACATTTAAGCAAGCTTTTTCTTTCAGCATATTTGCAACAGAATTAATTTCAGCCTTATATTCATAAAATCTAACAGTCAGGACCAAACAATGCAGTACTTTTAAATGTTAATATCACTTTCTGGGCCTGGTCTTGTGTGATAGCTAGAAGTGAGCAAATTTCAGGTATATTTTGAAGGTTAAATGAAGGGGTAAAGTTAGAACTAAATTTATCAGCCAGTAGGTTCACTATATCTTCAGCCTCAGTGTAAGTAACCTCATTCACAATCAGCTAAGTGCACTGCTGCATTGTGCTTTTGAGATTAAGAACATACCTAAAAAGTGCCTTGGAATTGTCTTTGGCTTATGTAGCTATTTTAGCCTCAAACTTGGCTTTGGTGGATTTTAATAAACTCCTGAGTTCTTCGATTATTTCAATGACAGCGGCTGTAATTTTCTGGAAATTGCTCTTTTTACTTTTGGTCAATATTCATTTTCATTTATTATAAAGCTTATTGTTATTATTATGGTTCCAACATGTGGGTTTATTTCTGGGATTGCCCTGCACTTATTCCTACGGGGTACAGCTGCATCTATGCAGTTGTTTACATGCTGGTAAAAAGTGGTATTGTGCATTTCTGCACATTCAGTGGAGTTAACTGGGTTTGGTGGGGATTTTAAACTTGCCAACGTATTACTTAGGAGTACGTGTGTCTTAAAGAAATTTTTAAAGGTTCCTTGGGTGGAAGAGATTTCTAGTCCCAGTTTTATTTTAAAGGAGACTGCTTTATGGTCAGACGTAACAAGTGATGAAGATATGCAAGGGATATTGCAAGATGCTTCCATATTAATAAGGACAAGATCCAACATGTCATTCCCCCTAGTGGGTACTCTGACCAATTGTTATAGGGCATTTGTATTGACAACATCCAGGACTCTCTGTGCTTGCACAGTAGTAGTGGTGTAGGTTTTCCAGTCTATAGCTGGAGAGTTTAGATCACATAGGAAAATAGTATTGGGTTTAATACTGAGTGATTATGTTTCCTGAGATAGGCATTGTGGCTTTCTTTTGTCATAGAGGGAGTTCTGCAGCTAGTTAATATGTGGAACAGTACCTTTTTGATGGTTATTTGGACATAAGGGAGCTCTACTGCATCATGCTGCTTTACTAGCCATGATGTGAGTACCTCCACCTTTTTTCCTCTTCTGGTCAGTACCTGGTCAAAACATGTGGAAGGCATTATAGCCCTTTACAGCCAGAGTGTTCTCTACTATGTTAAATAATGTCTCAGTCACTAGACAGATGTCAATGTCCTCCAAGGTGACAAGGGAGTGTAGGAAGTGGAGTTTCTTGTTTTGGCTCTTAACATTTATCAGTTACACCTTCATATTTCCTTTGTTTGTTTTGTTATGTCAGTAGGTTTATTGGTTGGCATTGTCTGAAAAAGGCACTATGGGGGTGGACAATGCCTTTGCCAATAATCAAAACTCTAGAAGGGACAGATGCAGGCCATCCCAGGTGAAGCAGTATGGTCTTTCAATTATATCATCTCAGGCTGACGGAAATTGGACCATCTTTAAATGATGCCAACAACTGAACCAATTATTAAAGTCAATTATTTTTTGCTCATATCACATCATCATCCTTGGAGAAAGTAGAATGATGCTCGGTGCTAGGCTTATACCTGTCCTGGATACAATCTGAGAGCTCTATCATGTCTCTCTTCATATAGTCCATGGAGATACGCCTCAGGTCATTCACACTATCATAAACTATGACAGAGTCATACTGGTACTTGTTTTTCAAAGACTTAAGTGAATGGGTGATCTCAGAGATCCTGACACCAGACAAGTAACTAACTGTGAGTCTTTCCTTGCTCAGGCTAGTGAGAGGCACATCTGTATATCTTACAAAGGAGTCACCTTTAACAAAAATTTTTGGCTTGGTTGATGCCTGCCTTATGGGCTCAGCATCTGTGACTTTTGGACTCCTTGTTTATGTGATGAAGTTAGCCTTATATGCTGAGCGTGCTTTGTGTCTGTCTTATGTTATGGAGGTCTTTGAGATTTAGGTAAGTTAATGGATTATGTGTATTGTGATGGCCTTAGAGAGGTGTGATGTATGGTGTACTATTGATGATTTCAGTGTCTGGGTTTACTGTGCATGAGATTTTTGCCTCCGAGGATATTATATAGATACATCTCACACACACTGTGGTATGTTGTTTGAATAATAGATGATCATCAGAAAGCAGGTGACAATTCTTACACTGTCTCAAGATATCCATCTCAATCAGTCTGGCTAGACAGGTTTGGGAAAGTGCTGTAAATGATACTGACAGGAATGACTCTGGAGGCAGGGGTAACTATAACTGTTTGTGGAGTTTGGTTTTAGAATAATGTTTGGGTGGACTTGCTAGTGAGCATTTACATTTCAATACAAAACCGATGGCCTGGAAACCTCCTTCTCCCACCAGTAAGAACCAGTAAACTAATTATAGTAAAATAACCTCACTAATTTCATAATAAAATCAGTATCAGTATGCTCAATCTTCTTCTTCTTCTTTTGGCTTTTCCCAGTTAGGGGTCACCACAGTGGATCACCTGTCCACTCATGATTGGCAGTGACGTTTTACAGTGTTGAGTTGCCAGCCCGGTGCCCAACCTTCCACAGAAAGCACACCCATGCAGTCATGCCTAGGGTCAATTTAGAGTGTCCAATCCACCTACAGCATGTCTTTGGGATGTGGAAGGAAACCAGAGCAGCCGGAGGAAACCCACGCAACCATAGGGAAAACATGCAGACTCCGCACAGAAGGCACCCCAGCTGAGGATTGAATTGGAGAACCTCTTGCTGTGAGGTGGCAATGCTAACCGCTGCACCACCGTGGCCACCCCCACCACTCAATATTAAGCTGTTTTAGCAAAGGTCCTTTAACCTGGTGAGTAGTTTAAGATGAGAGACTTGCAACATGATACTTATGTGCTTATTGTCAACAGCCAATAAATAGGGAGAGGGAGGGAATTGTGTTATGAAATTATCATAAGGGTAAGGCAACAACAGAATCACTGGGTTAAACAACACAACTACAACAGTGTGGGAGGGAGGGAAAAACAAAACCTGAACTGACTGGCCTGGAATTGCCTTAATGCAAAGACAAGACCCTGAACTACCTGAAATACACTCAGTACATAAGGCATAAGAATAAGACTAGGGTATAATAACAGCAGTTAGACCACTTAAACAGAAAAATGCAATGCAACTACGTACTGAAAATACTAACATAGACTTAAAGACCTTAGCTAAAGCAATTATAGACTGTTAAAATGAATTTAAAATCAGATCAAAAATAAAAACACATTTGTCTTTCTCTTTGTAATGGAACTATTGCAGTGCAATCAGTCTGAACAATTGTAGTTTTTCATCTCTGTTTAGGCACGTCACATTTTCCCAGACTTTTTGCTTTAATGAAAACATTCAAAAAACAAACAAACAAACAAAAAACTAAGAACATTGCCATTTTAACCCCAATCCATTTTAATCCACAAGAAACACATACAACTATATACATTTTCCAAAAAAGGAAAATTACCCTTTCATCTATGGACAGATGCCCCAAAGAAACAGCTGTACCCACAGGCTTCACCCATTCTAAAGTTAGGTTTAATCATGCTGACAACACATGTTAGAGCCTGTGTTCCATTCTGTACCCACATTATCCCTTCTTGTCCCATCTCAACTTTCCTCCCAGATGTGATAAACAAGTTCCATACTCTCTGTTAACTGAATTATACCTTTAATAAAAAGTGCCTTGTTCTCATTAAATTAATAGATTTTGCATTGTTATAATGCATGTTGAGATGGTTACTCCAAGTAGGAATGCATCTGCCTGCATTATTTTTACTGTAACAAATTTCATTTACTTTCACTAAACTAATTGTCATTTCTTTAAGTACTAATTTTAGAGTTTTTTTTCATACAAGTACTTCACAATTCATGGTTCAGTCATTTTTTTAATTTATTACCTATGTCTGCAGATTTTTATTTTGCAGTGCTCAGCTGGCAGATAAGAAAAAAAACATTATTGATACTAGCAAAAGTCACTGATAAGACTCCCCACAACCTGCATTTAGAATACATGTTACAATGTAACATGCAGTTGACTTAAAGAAATTTTATACACATATTGCTAAGAAAGGAAAATACTTTTTTTACTTACAGTCTATATTACTAAGTAAAAGGGACATTTTTATTTCTTATAATTTCTTCTTCATTTCCTTTATTATCCTTCTAATCATTAATGACAAAGTAGAAAACTACTTTACAAGCTAAACCAGTGAATGATAATCCACAATCTTCCAGTCTTTTACCAGATTTTCTACCCCTTCTTCTCTCCACTTCTTGTAGAAGCACAATTCTCATGTCTAAATTGTATATTTTAGAAACATCCCTTTACAGTTTGTTTCTTTCTTTCAGATTCTTGATGTTCTTCTTCTTCATCTTTTACATCACCCAGCATTGGTCTCTGCCTCTAAGCCAACGCACTCCTCCAGACAAAAAAACACATTGACAAAAATCAATTAAATATCTTCTTCCAACAAATAATCACACCTACCAGGAATCACATGAGCTATTAAACAATTAAATACAATCAAATACATTAACCCATGAGTAAACACAAAAAATGTTCTATTTAAAAATCCATTTAAAAACTGGTATGAGTGGTGAAGTATTAGCAGGAATTTCATTAAAACCTGAAGAAATGCAGGCACTGACCTGCACGAAAACGCTAACCTTACTTTATTAAACTACAGTATCATTACTTTTGATACTGCTTGGAGTGTACTTTGTCCATTGCTTTTCTTGTTTTTTCCTCAGTTTGTCTATTTCTTTTGGTTTCAGCGTACTCCTTGCTTTTCTTGTCAGCTCCTGTGTTTTTATCTGTCATTGAATCATTTTGCTTTTTAGCACTGGAAAAGGTTTCACTGGCAAGTTTTGTCTATGCCATGGGCTGTGCCATTGTCACAGCAATAACAAGCAGAACCCTTTCAACTTGCTGCCTCACTTTTTGATGGATAAACATTTTTGTTTCCTCCATTGTCTGTTCTGCATCCAAGAATGTCTTTGTTACTCCTGAAAAAAGAAATATTCTGAAGACAGCTGGACATAGCACTTTGAATCTCACCTCTGCCTCTGCCACCCTCTGATTACAGGGATACATGTATTACATGTCTACCTGTTGTACAGTGTTTAATCATTTTCAATGAATTTTCTGTTGCCCCAAATGATAATACTTTACTGCCATATTTTTGTCAGGGGCATCTCCTTCTGCTGATATGACTGTACCTTTACTAGTATAGTTCCTGGCATCTTCTTTGTGGTCAAATTTGGAGAATAGACATGACGATGTATCCTTTCTATTAATGGATTTTATTGTTTACTATCAGTCCAGTTGCTTATTGCTACTCTAATAAAATGAAGTCAATCTGTTCCTTCCAGTTTTTATGGTACTGCAGAAAATCTCAGGTTTTCCCTGAGTGTTCTGTTTTCTAACTCTACTATTTTAAAACAGGTCTTCTCAAGAAGCTTCATATTGAGCCAGGCTTTATTTTATTTTAGTCTCTGATTTCTACAATTTTATCAGCTTACCTGATAACCTACTTAAGCTTCTTCTGTTATTTCCATTCTTTTTTCAGTTGGCTGTATTTATTTCTCCAGTGTTTCACCTATTCTCCTATTATGAACACATCTGAATACATTTGATTTATTTTTTCTCTAAATTACTGGGAGCCTATTTTTTGCTGAACAGCTGCAAGACTCATTTCCACTACAGTTTTTTTCTCCTGTTCTAGCTGATTTTCTTTTAGTTTCTCTCGATATCTTGGTTGCTGAAATCCAAACAGTGTACTAACAAATCAATAACTGAATTTTGCCCAAATATTTGTTTTTTGGCTGCTTTCCAAAGTTTCTGTTTTCGCACTTATAGAACTCTAATCAACCTGTTGATCAGTCTGCAGCTATCTTGGATGTCCTACTATCCAAAATCTTACACCGAATATCAAACTCCTATACTCTGTACAGCTTGGATTCCACCCATATCATAGTACAAGGGTAGCCTTACTATTCTTACTTTAAAACAAAAAACTAAATAATGGCCAATTGGTCTCTACCATGTTACTTGACCTGTCTAAGGCTGTTGATACAGTATCACAAACCTTACTAATATATAGATTTCACTCCTTAGCCATAAATAGCATCACATTATCCTGATTTAGCAGCTACTTATCTAACAGACTGCAGTCTCTAACATGATAGAACCCAGTTTTTGCATGTCTTCCTGTAGAAACAGAAGCTCTCCAAGGCTACATTCTAGAGCTTCCTCTTTTCAATATTTTAAATCAGATTACCTTCAGTTTCCTCACAGAAGACTTTACTGACATGCATTACACCGGCATGTCAATTCACCAACATTTCCAAACCCGATGTTAACTGCTGGGTTAGTAAACACTCGGCCATCAACTTGAACACTGTCCCTTATCCCCATGGTAGTGCGTTCTCGGAGTTTGTATATTTAGTAAGAGGGGCGTGGAGGCAAAAACTCCCAAATAGGGGCATGTGGAGAACAAAACTCCCCACATCGGTGGGTCAGTTTTTTCGGGTAGTGTAGTTTTAAGGGATGGCTCAGTGTTTACTAAATGCATGGTTAACGTCAGGTTTGGACATGTCGGTTAGCTGACGTGTCAGTAAATCATCCGTCAGGAAACTGAAGGTAATCATTTAAATCATCTGTAATGTAATATGTTAATGATTCAGCACTAAGTATATTCGCCCCAAACCTCATTCCTCTCCAAACCTTAACCCAAGAGGTTTTCTTATGTGTAGAGAACTGATCTCAGTAATCACAATTACTTCTCAACCCTCAAAAAACAAAAACAGACACTTTTCATTACAACTCAAAACCCAGTCCATTCACTTAACATATACACATTCTCCACCAACGACATCAAGACTGAGAAAGTAATTTACACAAAGCTCTTAGGAGACATCATAGAAAAAAAAAAAAAAAAATATATATATATATATATATATATATATATATATATATATGTGTGTGTGTGTGTGTGTGTGTGTGTGTGTGTGTGTGTGTGTGTGTGTGTGTGTGTGTGTGTATATATATATATATATATATATATATATATATAAATATAATATATATGTGTGTGTGTGTGTGTGTGTGTGTGCAGGTGGGGTTACATCAAGGATCAGCTCTGAGCCCTTTCTTATTTGCAATGGTGACGGACAGGTTGACAGACGAGATCAGACAGGAGTCCCCTTGGACTATGATGTTTGCAGATGACATTGTGATCTGTAGTGAGAGTAGGGAACAGGTGGAGGAGACCCTGGAGAGATGGAGATAAGCTCTAGAGAGAAGAGGAATGAAGGTCAGCAGGACTAAGACAGAATATATGTGTGTGAATGAGAGGGAGGATAGAGGAATGGTGAGGATACAAGGAGTAGAGGTGGTGAAGGCGGATGAGTTTAAATACTTGGGGTCAATAGTTCAGAGTAACGGTGAGTGTGGAAGGGAGGTGAAGAAGAGAATACAGGCAGGATGGAGTGGGTGGAGAAGAGTGTCAGGAGTGATTTGTGACAGACGAGTACCTGTAAGAGTGAAAGGGAAGGTCTACAAGAGGGTAGTGAGACCAGCTATGTTATATGGGTTGGAGACAGTGGCATTAACAAAAAGGCAGGAGCTTTGAGCTGGATGTGGCAGAATTAAAGATGTTAAGATTTGCACTGGGTGTGACGAGGGTGGACAGGATTAGGAATAAGTATATTAGAGGGTCAGCCCAGGTTGGAAGGTGTGGAGACAAAGCCAGAGAGGCACGATTACGTTGGTTTGGACATGTGCTGAGGAGGGATGCTGAGTATATTGGGAAAAAGATGCTAAGGATGAAGCTACCAGGTAACAGGAAAAGAGGAAGGCCTAAGATAAGATTTATAGATGTGGTGAGAGAGGACATGCAGGTGGTTGGTGTGACAGAGCAAGATGCAGAGGACAGGAAGAAATGAAAACAGGTGATCTGCTGTGGCGACCCCTAACGGGAGCAGCCGAAAGAAAATGATGATGATATATATATAGATATATATATGTGTGTGTGTGTGTTGTTGTGTCTTTTGGCTTATCCCGATTAGGGGTCGCCACAGCAGAACTCCGGTCCGCTAATATTTGGTAGTGGATTTTTACGTACCAAGTTACCAGCCCTGACACACAACCTTCAATGACGGCATGCCCATTCACACATGCCTCTGCACAGAAGATGCTCTAGCTGAGAATCAAACACGACAACGTCTTGCTCTGAGGTGACAACACTACCACAGCACCACTACCGCAGGCAGGAGGTAGAAGTAAATAAAATATAATAAATACATTACTTTGTATCAAGAAAGTACTGTAGAATATTGTTGAAACCTTTGGTATACACAGAATAAAATAAACAAATATCAATAAATAAACACATTTCATCATATTTAGCAAGAACTGCAAATGTATTTTACAACAGAATATCCTGTTCAGCCAATCTTGGCCAAGGATACAATTTTTTGCATTTTTCTGTGAAAGCATCATATCTATATTTCTGCTTATATTTATGTTTTTGAAACTGTCAGTTGTCTTATTCTGTGCGACAACCATCAAATATGTTTTATTTATTCATACTTAAATCTTTAGCATCCTAATTATGGTCAAGGGAGAGCTGGATCCTATCCTGGTAAGCAGTGACATAAAACAGAGAATAAATCGTTTTATTGGGATTCCAGTCAATCAGGAGAAGCATAGAGACACACACACACACACACACACACACACACACACACACACACACACACACACACACACACACACACATACACAACTACATTCATTCACACACTGTAAATTTTCATGTCAGCAAGTTAAAAGATTATCAATTTACCTAACTGCTTGTTTTGGGTATGTGGAAAAAAAACAGAACATCCAAAAAAAAAGAAAAAAAAAACATGGAGATAATTGAAAACTCCACATAATGGCACCTCAGCTGCATTTAGATCAGAGAACCAAGAGATGTGAAGTTGCTGCAGTAACCACTCCACCAATGTGTGTTACCCAGAACTTGTTTTAATTTTCCTTATGTATAAATACAGTAAAAATAATTATACTGAAATCAGGGTAATGTCTAGAAATGGCAAATAATCCCCGATATAATTTTGTAAATTGGCAATTCACTTTTGTAACAACCATGAGCATGATCTTGGCATTTCAGATAGATTTAAAACATTATACTATATTACATGAAAAGAAAAGCAACATTCTCAAAATCTTTGCCATATTTTCACCATTACATGTGACTATACCAAACACCCTGGATCAAAAGCAAAATAAAAGCACTGAAGAGTATCTGACTGGGTAGGAGCTGCTGGTATACAAGGTGAAAGTGAAATTAATAATTATTCAGGCTTCTACAGTGAGGACTGAGTAGTATGTTGCACAGTGGAACAATTCAAGTATGTGAAAGACTTAAGATATGAATTTCAAAAGTCTCTTTCATCAAGACTTTTACTTAAATTAAATCACGATGAAGTTATATCTATACTAAGCATTATGACTGTCTTATAGCTTTATCATTTGTCAGACCACAACAAAATTCTATGCAAACTCACATTGGAGTCTTGACAGTAGAAGCCTGAATAATTATTAATTGCCATTTATCGAAACAAAATCCTGGTAAAGATAATAGTACAAACTTCTAGATATGATTTTCATTTATGACCGTGTTCTTACGAATGTGACCATATGTGGCTCTATACATTCAGCAGTTTGTTTTCACCTGTACTCCAAACCTAGCTACAAACCTAGCCTCAAGTGGAATAAAATATAAGGTGAAGTGCAATTCTGCAAAAATGGCATCTCAAATAAATGGAAGTTAGTAGTAAAATATTTAAACAATAGTACCCCGGACAGCACAGTGGTGCAGTGGTAGAATTTGTCTCCTCACAGCAAGAGGTTCTCTGGTTCGATTCTTGGCTGGGTTGCCTTCTGTGTGGAGTCTGCATGTCCTCCCTTCATTCGTGTGGGTTTTCTCCAGGTGCTCCAGTTTCCTCCTCTGTTACAAAGACATGTGTCAGGTTTCTCCCTAGGTCTCTACTGAAACTTGGCTCTTTCCAAGTCAGACTTTCCCAGTTAACAAATGTAAAATAAATAAAATACCTGATACACACAAACATCTGATGTTAAAATGTTAAGTAGGAGGTATAAGAAGAGTTTACCCTTTTCTGGTTGTAATAGGCTGCCAAAGGAATCCATCTTACCAGCAGCTATCTTCTTTCACTGACAGGTCAGTTCTTCCAGGTTGCATTCAACTTCATATCGTAGATCCAGCTGCAGTCATAAGACATATATAGCCATTTAGAAGTGGGATCTTATTAAAATTTAAAAGGTACAGTGAGTTAATAAGGCATTGTTCAATTTGAATGGGATGCATATATATTTAGGTGTTACACAAACTGATGTAAAATTGTATTTTGTTTAAGCTGCTGTATACCAATTTTAATGAAATTGACATGCCTTGCAAATAGTGTATGTATTTATTTTTGTGAGCATGTTTTTGTGGAATTACTGAAAGCTGAGACAAACTACTATCATTATTTTTTTCAAATTCTGGTGTTTGAGTGATCTTTTACCCTACCAGTATTAATTTGCAGTCTTTTATGTCTTACCTTTAATATTTGTTTAATCACACATTGTGAGAAAATGTAATTAACTTAACCAGCTCAAAAACTATTAAACTAATATAACCATCTCAAATACTGATCAACTTCCCATTAGTCCTTTTCAAAAATGCAGCTAAGTAGACTCCATTTATATAATGTTAACCCTGAAAATCTTTAGGGACTACATTTTTCAGACCCCTTCATTTAAGGCTGGAGATTTTTGACGTTACCTATAGCCTTCATATTAGGGATTTTAGAAAGTCAAAATGTAAATATGGAGTTTCTGAAAAATGCAGCTATTTTTTTTTTTTAAATATGGAATGATTGCTTTGTAGACAATGCTCTATTCTCAATGAAAGAAATTTTAAAAAAGTATGATTTAGATCCTACACAAAGATTAATAATTCAGCTGTTACAGAAAAACTAAATGGTTATTTATTTATTTCAAATGAAAATTGCGCATAAAATGCAGAATGTATGAATATATAGTTTCTACCATTAAAGGTAACATTTTATTAAATAAAAGTCTCTCTAAACTATATAAGTTGATTGTGAATAATGACAATAGTTTCAGTAGAGGTTATTGTAAGTTTCTAGTCTCAACTGAAATGCACAATATATTGAATGAAAATAATAAAAAAACTATTATTAAAATCTATTGGATCATTATCCTCTAGCACATACTGGAAGATTTTCAAGTTAAAATATGTACATAGAATGTTCATTACCTGATTTAAAGTTTCCAGTTTTAGTAAAATGCGAGTGTCTAAATATTGGAGATGTAACAAGACATCTAAACTAGATTATATACATGTGTTTGCAGACTGTGATAAAGTGACTATATACTAAAAAGTTGTTAGTGATTTTTTTCAAAGGACAATGGTGAGATAATTGCAGGTTTACAAGAGTTGTTGTTGTTGTTGTGTCTTTCGGCTTTTCCCGGTTAGGGGTCGCCACAGCGGAACTCCGGTCCGCTAATGATTGGCAGTAGATTTTTATGTGCCGAGTTGCCAGCCCTGACGCACAACCTTCAACGAAGGCATGCCCATTCATGCATGTCTCCACACAAAAGACGCTTTAGCTGAGAATCGAACAGGATAACGTCTTACTGTGAGGCGACAATGCTACCACAGCACCATCACCGCAGTTATCAGGTTTGCAAGAGTAACAATGCTAATAAATGTTCCAATACAGTGTGTGTATTGTATGTGTGAATCTAAACTGGTGAATATACATTTGGATATATCTTTTATGGCAACATTTCATGCTGAAAGTATTTTAAGGTTATACAGCTTTTTTTTCACTTATCACATGAAATACAAAAAAGTCAGTTTTATTTTACATTTTTATTTATTTTTTGCAGTTGGTTATTAAAATACACACACACCTGCTCAAGGTTACAACACTGATATAATTAAATGTTGTGTATCTTGGGAGAAAAGGGAAAATGAAAAGAATTAACTATTTGCAAAAGACAAACTGCAACCATTTTGTTGTCTGTCTTTCGGCTTTTCCCGGTTAGGGGTCGCCACAGCGGAACTCCGGTCCGCTAATGATTGGCAATTGGTTTTTATGCTGTTGAGTTGCCAGTCCAACGCCCAACCTTCAATAAAGGCACACCCATTCATCGCATGTCTTTCGAACATGCACTCGACCGCTGGGAGGACATGCAGACTCCACACAGAAGGCACTCCCAACCCAAGCCGAAAATCGAACGGGAGAACCTCTTGCTGTGAGGCAACAACGCTACCGCTGCACCACCATGGAAGTGACAAAATGCAACCATTTTAATGTACTAAAATACAATGTAGTGATACATAAATGTTATAAGTATAATTCAGACCAAATATGTCACATTAACTTAATTCTACCCAGTTCCTTCGGTTATTAATAACAACAATTATACAATGTGTTGGTGTCACTCACTGTTTACAAGAAAAATCATTACTGAAAAATGGAAATCTGATTCATTTCCTAAGTAAGAATTTATTAAACTTAGCCACTAGTGACTGCAACAGTGAGAAAGAATCAATCAGAATGACATTGGTTAGAAATACAAAAAAAAGTCAAGCTACTGAACTAATTTAGAAATGTTATTAGCAAAGTATAGCGATAATTAATTAGGTTACACTTTAATTTAATCTGTACACATTTTTTGTTAATTGCTGCTTAAATTTAATCTGCACAAATTGTTTGCTAATTGCTGTTGTGTGTGATAGAATAATCTTCCTTTCGCTGCATATTCTGTACATAGGCTGGAATCAATAAAAAATAAACAAAAGAAAAAATACAACTAAAAAGTATTTCACTAATACTCAATGCAAGCTATTCAGAAAAAGATGAGAATCCAACTTCCTGAAAGTCTGCAATTCATAAACTTGGCAGTCAAGACAGGAATATAGAGGGGAGTGAGAGTGTACACTTGTGAATATGTATGGTGTGTGTGTGTGTGTGTGTGTGTGTGTGTGTGTGTGTGTGTGTGTGTGTGTGTGTGTGTGTGTGTGTGTGTGTGTGTGTGTGTGTGCAGAGCAGGGAGAAGAATGTATGCGGCACAAGTTATACAAGTACTTTATAAGCTGTGCCTTCATACACTTTGCCACTAACACGTTTTCTCTGTCCACATTAACTCCACTGGAATACAGACTCAGAATGCTAAGCACCTCTCTTTTTAGTGTCTTCCTTATATGAATGAGCTGGTTTTATTTCTTTATTTTCTGAATAACCAGTGGGGTAGCCAGGCAGACACACTGTAAGCCATAACACATGGTTCTCTTAAGGGTGTTAAATTATGCCCAGCAGGAAAGTACTAAATGTCAAAAAATAAACACATAAATGAAAATTAAAAGTTATCAGTGAGCCAAGGAAAAAAACTGTGTCCAAGATGACATATGTTTATTATTTTATTTATTATGTTATCAAATCTCCAATTAAATTCTGTCAATATAATAACTTTAATATATGCAGGTTAATTCCATATTTACAATATACACCATAGGACAAAGGGAAGTTAAATATATTCCTGGGGAAGATGGAAATATCTTGAAGATTATGAAGAATTTCAAAATTTCTTTATGTCTGTATTGATGATCCCACACTCAATGGATCACTTTACAGATATGGCTGATGCATCCTTAACCGAGCAGTGAAAATGAGTGAGAGTATATCTCTCTTTATGCACAGCACACATACGAGACTTGTAACTCATGTACCTGGGCAATCTGCATTATTTTTGTATCTATCTTACCAACCTGTTTAAGATACGAGAGCAGCCAAGGAAAGAAAAGGCTGAAACCTTAGCCTCATGTTACAATAAAATGGAAATAAATATGAGCACCACCTTCTAAGTCACTGACTGGGATGTCTTACTTTAATTAAATTAAACTTAATTTAAAAGCACTACAGTAATCCATAATATAGCATTATGTAAACAGCTAGGCTAAACCTCCACTTTGTTACAAATTTCTCAGACCACAATTCTAGCAACAACTAGAAGTTCATGTCTTTGCCAGAACCCAGTGACAGCTCGAGATTATGTCTAACATCAGTAACGTCAGAAGTATCTGTATTCAGAGAAAAAGCATTGAAACAAGTCACTTTAATATGCCAGTGGCAATGGTCCCACTTTGTACACAAAACACTGTTCGGTGATTGAATCATTCTACACACACCCTCATTCCTCTAGCAGATGGTTAAGGCTCTTGCCTTATGTATAGGTACTGCATCCAAGGACAACATAACAAAGACTACGCACTCCTCTCTCCACCTTCCTTCATATCAGTGGAGTAGTGCTTTGTCAATTAAGGCAACTAAAAAAAAAGACAAAAAACAAGAATACATTAAAATGTTTCCAGTATTTATGTAAAAAGTTAGTTCAGCTACTTTTCTTGTATATGGGAAGAGATGCCAACTATTTCAAAATAATATAATGAAACAGATATTTCTAAAGGACCACATGTTGCAAAGTGAAAAAAAGTCTATACAATCTAATGTTATGTACATTGCATGTAACAATCTCTGTGATTCATAATGAATCATATCACTCACATTAAGGGATGAGGTAAAAAGGTCTTATTTTTTGATGCAGTGTTTTGTGATTCAAAGATACATTAGCTGCAATGAGGAAAGGCCTCATTATTGGCTAATTTGAGTGAATCTAAGTCACCATTAACTACCATGAGTGCAGACCAGCACTTCCTGTGGTAGTTTACAGTGGTGGCAGCCATATCATGTTAGCACAGGAACTCCCCCATTCACTCTCTCACACACAATAAATGCATTCAAGCACACCCATTCACCAAATATACACAAACACACACCCAAACTCACGTACTCTATACCTCTCCCTGTGTTGTTAGAATATCCCCAATGTCTCCTTTTACCTGCTTTCATAAATCATGAATGATTTCAGTCAGTCATTAATTCCAGACATTAGAGTTTTACACTTCATATCCTTCAGTAGGATAGTGCAAAATCTGTTAGACTAGAAACTTTCTAAGTTTGTAGGAGGCATAATTTAAATATTTTGTCCTATCTTGTGCTCCAAAGTTGAGATGTCTGTATACTGCTCCATTTCCCTTCTCCTCACATGCCATGAATTGTTGTAGACATGGATTAATGCCTGAAATCCTCAATATATGTTTAGAAAAACCATGCCACGTTACCTTATCAGGTAGTGAAATCAGTTAGTGCAGCAGTTTTTTTTGTGGCAAGGGTGCAGGGTTCATATCCTTCTATCTACCCTCTTTGTAGTTGCCTTTTTTTGTTGTTAATTCTTTCTTTAAATGGTATCCCTGGTGTCTAGTGGTGGTGGTAGTGGCGGTGCAGAGATTAATAACCTTTGAGGGAGGGTACAGGTTTGGAATCCCTTTTAGTGCCTTTAAGGCACTCTGCTTATTATCCCTAGTGTCTAGCAGTTCCTCACACCACACATTTTTTTTTACTAAGTGCCTTTAGACTATGCTATAAAGAGTATCCCTGGTATCTACTGATTCCCCCATCAGTGTTACGTATAAGTACCGTAATGGCACCAGAAATTATACCTGGTATCTAATGTTTACTCCATCCCTTTTATGTGTGAGTGCTACTACATTATGAGACATTATCCTTGTTTGCTAATGTTCCTCATTGTCCCACATAGTTGAATTAATCTCAGGTAGCATGTGGCTAGTGTTGCCCCTGTCCCAGTTTTACAAGCCTTGCCATCCCAACCTATACACACACACACACACACACACACACACACACACACACACACACATTCATGCATTCATTAAATACATATGCAAATATATATATATATATATATATATATATATACATCCACATAGTCCCATACCCACTTGGCTTAACTCACAGACACACTCATCCATTCCCCAATACAGAGAATCACCCTACCTAACTGGACTCCCTCACTAACCCCCATACAGCTATCAGTCAGTCAGATAAACACTCACACATATACTCAGAAATGCAGCCCTTCACATACACATACATAAACCCGCATACATACATACATATATATATATATATATATATATATATATATATATATATATATATACATGCATACATACACATACATACACACTCACACATATACTCATAAATGCAACCTTTCACATACACATACAAATACATAACACACATACATACATACATACATACACATGCACCTACATATACACCTACATACATACATACATACACACTCACACATATATTCACAAATGCAACCCTTGACATACACATACATGTACATACATACATACACACATACATACACACACACACACACATACACACACACACACACACACACACACACACACACACACACACACACACAAAAACACACACCATGATCATTTAACTCTCATGCTATTATATTAACTGTGATAAATGAACACAGTCAAGCACAAGTTATACATATACTCCCACATATAATCACACATATACTCACAAACGCAACCCTTCACATACTAATACATGTATATACATACATACACATACACATAAACATATACATACATACACACACACACACACACACACACACACACACACACACACACACACACACACACACACACAAACACCACGATCATTTAACTCCCACGCTATTATATTTACTGTGATAAATGAACACAGTCAAGCACAAGTTACCAGCTGTGTCTCTGTTATTTTATGCAGCCAAGCAATTCCCTGAATCTCTTGGCTATGTGAATGGCTTACCACAGGCAATTCTGCCAGGGGACCACATAGCTGATTAGCATATACCTCTCCCCCAGACTACCTCATTAGCATTTCGCATGCCCATGGAGAAAGCCCAAAAGCTCTCCATGGTGCTGCACATCATGGGGCAAGATCACTGTCGTAGGACTGCCTCTAAATTTGAAAAACATTACCACAAAGTGAATACCTCATTTAGACATCACTGTAGCTTTTCTCAATTTAGCAACATGTGTTTTCCACTTCCTTGGCTTTTTATAGGTTTGGAAGATGCTGAGCGGCAACCAGGTACTTTTGCTTTCATATTTATTTAGAAAACAGGTGATATACTTCATGGGAATGTTAAGACTGTTATAACAAACAAGCACATTCCTTTAAAGATGAATATAAAAGAACAACTTTCCTTTAATAAAAATATATTACTGACACTCTTAGACTCCTTCTTAATGTTTGTTTAAAAAAATGCTGTTTAGTGCTATTTCCTGCAGCTATTTTCATAAGTGAATACAGTTAAAGAATCTCTCCACCAATAAGTTTGTTTAATTATGCCATCCAGTTTGACATCAGTATATTTGACTAAAGCTACTACATTCAGTAATTAACCAACATGTTAATTTCTCACTTTTTGTGTATGTGTGCATTAAAATCCTATGTTCATGCAAGAAATATTTAAAAATCATGTAAATAAGCTCATATACAGATGTTTTAACCTGAAATAATAAATTTGCAACACGTGTAACTTAACTGTGGAGCATTTCACCCCAGGTCTCTACTTAAAATGGGTTTTACCCAACCAGATATTTCCCAGTCAACAAAAACAAATTAACTAATAACTAACTAACTAAATATCTGATGGTTAGCACTGCATCAAGATCCTAATACTTTCATAACATAAACAGTACTGTAGTGGAAAGTGTTTAATTCTTACAGTAAATTATGCTGACTGTTATAATAATGTATAAATACAGGCAGTCTTGTACACTGAATTCTGATTCCCTGATAGTAGATGAGTTATTTAAACAGATCAGAAATTCTGACCCCCTGAAAACAGGCAATTACACCAAATAGGGATTAATCTAGTGAACACAATTACAAATTATTTTTGGATTTAAAATCTGGTTTAAAACAAGGAATAAAAGAAGGAACAGAGACTGCATATCTTAAGAAGGTAGCAACAAAAGAAAATAACAGCAGAGAAAAACAAACCATTGCTGCAGCATTATGTTTGAGGGACTGGAGTTAAACAGCATACTCTACAAATAAAAGTATTCCATTACAATTTGCTATCAGAAAATTTGTATGTTTCAGAGATAAATGTGCCTTTATGCCATGCTGGTAATCTGGTAAAATAAATAACTATAATTCCCTGTAAACTTAAACATGAAAATCCTTCTTAGGATTGCCTTCAGTGCCGTGTCTCACCATGCTGCTTTTAGTAACTGGCAGGGTCATATCAAAAGCCACTCAGGTTACTGAAAAACAAAATCCCTGAACTCGACTGTTAGCCTCTGCTGTTTCAGCCTCAGTTTTCATTACCTTCTGAGGCATATTTGTTCCTTCTCTATCTGTGCCTAATACAGGTCAGGGCTGCTGTGCCTCCCAATTAAAGCCCTGACATGAATGCTGAAATAGAGGCATCATACCTTGGTTTCAGTTGCTTTTTCCCCTGTTGCTGCATGCATTCTTCTTCTCACCTTTGCATTCATCATTGCTTTCAATGAATCTATTAGTTCAACTGTGAAATGCAAGCTAGAAACACAGCCCCTTTAAACCACTGCCCGGTCTTCGAGCAGAATCTAAACCATGAACATATTCCTTTGATGTGTAACACAACTAGCATTTTGCATTAGCTTCCCTTTCTCATTTTCTCCCAAGAAACAAGCACAGTAGCTGAAAACAAACTTGAACTCTTAATTCTCCACCAGGTCTAGTAGTGAACATAAAAGGCATGTACGCTACTAGCCTCTTTCTCCCCAGTGACATCAATATGCCAGTATTCCTTGTAATCATATGTCTTTCAGCTCTATATTACTTAAAACAAATGTTCTGGCTATCAGCATGCATTTTAGTTGTGGGTGGGAGGATGGCATAATGGTTAAGGTGTTTACCTGGCAAACACAAGGTGCAGGATTTGATTCTCACGTGGGGTAATTGGCTAGGCTTAAAATGGCCCACAAGGGCAATTAGCCTAGTACTAACCTATGAAAATTATACTTCATCAGTATTATGAACATTAGCATCATTGATATTTCATAAAAAAATGGCTTCTGTTAAAAATGTATGCAAACCAAATAAACCCTTCAGCAAAAGGGTTTTTCTTAATCATATTGTTTCCTTGAAAGAAATGCAGCTCAAGCTGGTTCATTGTGAAAAAAGCACATAAGAAAGTGAGGTTGTATGTTGTTTGTTGCGTTAATTCATGTATGGCTGACTGTTTGGGGAATTTGTAATAAGATAAGACTACTTTTGTCATAGCTAATATATATTAGTGTTGGCACATATCTATAATCTGTAAAAGATGTATTATAATTGACTAGGTTTTCATATCATTATTATGATAGCTAGAGGACAGGTATGAATTCTACAGATCAGTCGTTGAGATGATTGCATTCTGTCTTAGCCACCCCTGTACATGCATACAAAAATATGGTGGTAAACTTACCTGTCCATTGTTAAACTTAAAATAAATGCTTTTAAGGATGACAATAGAATGTCCTTAAAACAGGACTATCATACTGATAGTCTTCTGTGTTACTGTCCTTTAGCCTGAATCCAAAACTGGATAGACTTCTCTAAAGGTTATGCATGTATGTGTTAAAGTGCCTCATATTTCATGGTATGAGATGCTATGTACTTTGTTTGCCACACAATTTAAGATAATTGAAAATGTTATACAGCCTCATTTCATGTAATACTGCATCAGTGAACTTGTTGCTTCATTCAGTTAAACGGTTATAAGTCATTCTTAATGCTAATGAGTGAGACAAGGAGGGTCTTATGGCACTATGGGGCATGCTGTAACTTCTGCACACCCATGCTTAGTGCACTGTTAACCATCTAAATGCTGTGAGCATTCAGCTCAGTTCAACTGTTTATACATATTGATTTCAGTTAATCTCTTAAGCTGCTGACTTAAATTATCTTCTGAACATAATAACTTGTCACAATTAACTGAATAATTTCTCCAGTAAAATTTATCCATCCAGAATACTTGCAAAGTTAGGCATCTGCTACATTGATATGATGGGGCTGAGAAAAACCTACTGATTTTACTAATTAAATTATTCAAATCTTCTTCTTCTTTTGGCTGCGCCTATTAGGGGTTGCCACAGTGGCTCATCAATCCACAGAGAAAGTGTCAGTAGAGTTTTATGGTGTCAGGTTGCCAGACTGGCACCTACCTTTCCTCAGAAGGCACACACATGTACACACTCACACTAGGGCCAATTTAGAATGTCCAATCCACCTGCAACATGTCTTGAGAATGTGGGAGGAAATTGGAGCACCCAGAGGAAACCCACACAAACACAGGTAGGACATGCAGACTCTGCACAGAAGGCACGCCAACCAAGAGCCAAACTGGAGAACCTCTTGCTGTGAGACAACAATGCTAACCACTGTACCACTGTGCCACCCTCAAATTATTAAAATGACGCCCTTATATCAGATCTTTAAATAGTATAGCCTGGAACTTAAACATTTCTCATTTAAATGAGTGTGCTATAACTGCTCTTTAAAGTCAGTTTGTCTAGTTTGTAACAGATTAGAATTGTTTCTTTATATATGTCTTACAGATTCTGTGGAGAAAGCAAACAGATTCTACTTTACATGGCTCTGGTCAGACCACACACATTTGAATATTGAGTGCAGTCTTGGAGACAATATATGGAAAGGAACAACCAGTGTTGCATAGCTTTCAGATATTAGCCAACAGAAGGATCCATGGGATGGAAGGAAAGGGATACAATCAGACGCTAATGGAACCAGAGTTATTCATACTTTAGACTAGAAGAGACTGGGTGACATGATACTGGTACACGTGATCATGTGAGGGCGATGTGAAGGAGCTAACTCAAAACAGGAAGGACAGGAGGGACAGGACACAGGCAGCAGATTATAGGGACTAACTACTCCCTAAAACTCCTAAAGTGTTTATTATCATCAACCCTCTCCAGGGCTATAAACTCATAGAATGATGTAATATAGTTATATAAAATCTACAGAGGAATCAAAGGGGTTGAAAAATGGAAAAATGTAACAGTGAAGGTAGGCATGGAGTGGTGGTAGAATTTAAATGCATTTAAAAAGGCAGGCTAAATAGGTTTATTTTCCTTCTGCCATTAAACAAATGCAGTCTTAAAATGTTTATATATGTTTGTGTGTGCATGTGTGTGCATCCATTTGCATGCACGTGTGCGTACGTGTGTGTGTGTGTGTGTGTGTGTGTGTGTGTGTGTGTGTGTGTGTGTGTGTGTGTGTGTGTGTGTGTGTGTGTGTGTGTGTGTGTGTGTGTGTGTGTGTGTGTGTGTGTGTGTGTGTTTGTATGTCTGTACAGATAAAACAGTTGTAATGGCATCAAATCAGGGAAAATCAAAAGAACCTGATAACTAAGACAGGAGGGAAAATAGTGGAAAAGGATAGCATCTTCAAGAACTTGGGAGGGGTGATAGAGGAGAAGGGAAATCTGTATAAGGAGGTCAATGCTTAAATCAGAAGGTCTATAGCCAACTGGCACAGAGTGTCAAGGGTAGTGCATGACCAAATAATGCCAAAGAACCTGAAAAGTAAGGGGCATAAAACAGTGATGAGACCCAAACTGTATAGTATAGAAACCTGGGCAGTAAAGGCAGAGCAACTGAGGAAGCTAGAGGTGATGGAGACAATGTGTCTGAGATGGAGTAAGATGCACACTGAGGGACAGCTGGAGGAACAAGGATGTTAGAACAGAAGCCCAAGTGGCTCCAATTGCAGAGAAAGTCAAAGAGAACAGATTACAGTGGTTTGGGCACATGCGCTGGAAAGTAGAAGAAGATTTGGAATAGACAGGTAGAATACAAGAGGAAATGAGGGTGTTCAGAAAAGAGATGGATGAATTGTGTGAGAGAAGGCCTGCAGCAGTCAGGCATGACTGTCAAAAAAGGTAGGAGTGTGGCACTGAATCAAAAGTGATGATGAGAGTTAACGAGGCACCCCAATCCCATGTGGAAAATGGGAAAAGGGAGGTTGATGATGGTGATGATGACGAAGATACACACATCCCACACACACACACACACACACACACACACACACACACACACACACACACACACATGTATAGTCTATATTTGTGTGTAACATATAAAGTTGTCTCATTTGTTCTAATTCCTCATCTTACTTTCAAGAGTTAGAACTCTTTAAAAGATATCACACTTAAAAATCGTTGCATTCCATTGTTTCCCATAATTTCTACAGCAATGAGCTGCTGTCACTCAGCACTTTGCTAGATTTCCTAACTAGTTACTCATCAGCCTCAGTGACAGTTTATTGCTGCTGCGTGGTGTCTCTGAATAACAAAGGGAAGTGATTGCTAAAGACCTGTAGAATATAGTCTGTCAGGCAAGTTAAATTATTTAAATATTGTGAAAAATTCTTCATTCTATTTATATTACAATTCAACCACTTGAAGTTGTCAGGCTTCATGCTTGAAATTTGACATGGTTGCACTAGCTAAGCATGCTCTCAAGATAGTGGAGGAGCTCCACTTTGTGGCCTGTTTTGAAAGTGCATCCACAAAACGTGCTTGTATTTTGATTATACTGAGTGCTTTCAGATGGTCATTTATAATGAGATTTAAGTAAAGGTTATGCTGTTATAAAATATGAATAAATCAGATGCAACACTTCTGCATAGACCACTGTGAAGTAACAATGAAATACAAATATCTACCATGTGAAAAAACTGAGTGACATAAACATAACTATGCACTGCCAGAATTTATAAAACTTTTCTTGTGCATTTATGCAATTCAGACCATCTTTACCTTACACTCACATGTATGTGTGATTGCTTGTCTCTCTCTCTCTCTCTCTCTCTCATATATACATATATATATATATATATATATATATATATATATATATATATATATATATATATATATATATATATATATAATTAATTGTTTTGTTTAACTGAACTGCTCAACTTTGTTTTTCTTTTTTTTTCTTTCTTTTTTTTTTTTTTTGAAAATACAGTTCTGATAAAAGCATAATGCTCCATACAGGGGTGTCAAATTATTCAGAACTGAAACAGTTCGAGTGTTGTAAAGCACCAACATTATTAATTTTAACAGCAGACAAACCCATTTCCCATACATCAAGGCACTTTCCATATATTGCCTTGATCACTTAGAACTGCATATGAATAAGTAAAGAAACAGAGAAGCTGAAGCTGGAAGACCTGCATCTTGTCAGATGTGTCTGTTGGTTATGGTTGGTACCTTTATAGTTGCCCTCACTTGATATTGCCAGATTCTCCTCCCTCCTGTTCCTGGCATCAAAGGACCCCTTTTGTGAACTTACACTCCACAAGTACCTTTGGCAGTATGTTTTAGACTCCCACAGCCCTGCCTGTTTAACGGTACTGCATTTGGTAAGCCTTCAGTCAATCAATTTCCTTTTGCAATTAAAGCTTAGCCTCTTGTCCTTCATATTCAGTGCCATACCTTCCACTTGGATGTGATAAGCAGAGTATCCATATTAAGTCCCCCCATTCTTTCTTCCAGTGCATATATTTCAAACTGTCTTGAATCTGGTATGTAATTTCATCTCAGAGGGTTATGGCTGTGAAGTTTAGTTCCTGTGGTAGGTGGTTTGATTCCTTATGTCTTCATTTGACTATAAGGCACATAATCCAGTATTGCTCCTTGGTTGCCACTGAAAAAGGACTGTGAACCTATCTAGTTAGCAACGATGTATTTTCATTATTACTGTCAGTAGTCATGAGTAATAATTGCACTTCCCTCTTTATAACTTACATAATCTACACCTTATAGCCCATTTGCTGCTCCCATTTTATAGGTTAATACTAAGCTTACTGCCCTTGCGAGGCATTTTAAGCCTAGACAATTATCCCTTGTGAGACTCAAATCCTGCACCTTGCAAGGCAAACACCTTAACCATTAGGCCACCCTCCCAACAAACCTGCCACAGATCTGTACTAGTCATGCTCCAGAAGAAAGAGAGATACACTTGCAGTGGCTGGTTAACCAGCTGTCAGGAACGTAGATAAAACAGGAGCAGCTAATGAAATTACTAAAAATATCAATATGGGTGATGTTGAAGTGAAGGCCGGATTTTTATGTTTTATTTTACACTTTTTTTTAGATTCTCCAACATCAGAGTTTATATGTTTAAATACATTGGTTAAAGAGGCAAAGCTTTTGGAGGGGTGTGCAAGGATTATGTTATATACTGTTTTCCAATGTTTTGTGGAGTAATTATTTTTGGAGTGTGATCTTTATTAGTTTAAGATGTTCTGTTGTTAAGCAATAATCCACAGCTGTGTGTGGGTATATCAGGATTTACCCATGGTTAGTTTGATCATGAAGGAGAAGCCTGAGTGATTAAACAAAGCCTACTGTGGATATACCCTGATATACCCACAAACCATTGTAGATTACTGTTATTATAGGTTCATAGGTTCATACTAGGCTATCTGCCCTAGGGCATTTATAAGCCTAGCCAGAGTGTGTTTGGCTTTCGCCACCCATTTTAAATTAATTTTGCTATGCCCTTTTTCGAGGTTAGTATACTGTGCCTCTGTCTAACAGTGACACAGAAGTGATACCTGGGGTAAACCTACAATCCCCCATCCACTCATCAAGATTCCTCTTGGAGAGAGTCAATGAGGGACTCTGCCTAACCTTGACTGGGATTTTATTCCAGAGTGAAGGGAGCCTCTGGGTTATGAATCTGTCCCTCCAGCATGTCCTATTTATTTCAGTGCTGAGGTTCAAGTCTCTCGAGCGCGTAGCTCGATGGGATTTGGATTTTCTGAGGTGCAGCATGTCCATTAATTCCAGATTGGACATGGCTTTATACATCAGGCACAGATCGCCTCTGAGCAGGCGGTATGCCACTGAGTAGAGCTGGAGTTTCTTTAACCAGGCAACATATGGCATCTGTTTGAGCCCTTTGATCCTCTTGGTGAGGTACTTTTGGGGTCTTTCCAGTTGCTGCAGGTGTCTGGTAAGGTACATCCCAAAAGGGGCATTGTACTCAATTATGGGCCTGATGAGGGATGAGTTAAAGAGGCACGATGACCTCCCCTGATCTAGATGTGAATCCCTTCATGATTAGGTGGGCTATATAAAATGTTTTTCTAACCACTTTGGCCACGTGGTTGCCAAATGTGAGATTGCTATCATCTTGGGTCCCCAGGTCCCTAATTACTTCTTCCATACTTAATGGATTACCACCTATGTGGTAATTTGTGGGCACTTTGTTTTTGCCAAAGGGGATGACTATACACTTTTTGGCATTTAGCTTGAGGCCATGACTCTGGCACCAGTTGTCTGTTTCTATGAGGTCCTTTTGGAGGATGCTTGTGTCGGCTAGAGAGTCGATTATGGCACCCAGTTTGCAGTCATCTGCGAACTTGGTCAGCCACAGTCCTTCCGTGTTGGCCTGTACCTCCGAGAAATATATACCGAACAAGAGAGGTCCCAGGACTGAGCCTTGTGGGACGCCACTTGTAACTGGTTTGGAGTCTGACATGGCTCCAGCAATTCTAACCATGTGGGTTCTGTCCTTAAGCCAGTTTGCAACCCATCTAGTGACATAGGGGTTTATATTTAAGCTGGTGAGCTTATCTATAATGCCCAAGTGGGGTACTGTATCAAAGGCTTTTGCGAGGTCCAGGTAGGCTGTGTGGACCACCTTCCCCTCGTCAATGGCCTTGGTGACTGTTTCAAAGAAATCGACCAGGTTAAAGAGGCAGGATCAGCCCTTAACAAAGCCAAACTGGGTAAGATCCAGTGTCTGTAGGTCCCCAATATCTTTATTTATGAAGTCCATGATGATCCTTTCCATAGCTTTGCAGACCAAGCTAGTCAGGCTTATGGGGCGATAGTTTCCAGGATCCGTTGAGGCACCACCTTTGTGGAGCGGGACCACTGTTGCTGTACGCCACTTTTTGGGTACATATCCTGTGGTAAAGCTGAGATTGAACAGTAGGTTTATGTTTGGGTTTAGCTGTTCTTGGAGTTCATGTAGGATGCAGCCCGGGACACCGTCTGGTCCCATTGATGCTGTGTTTTTTTTGCTTTGGAGAGGGTGGCTCTTACCTAAGCATCTGAGATGTCAGGGGGGCAGCACTCTGCTGGGATAGATATTTGCCCTTTTGGTGTTGAGGGGAGGGAGAAGTTTGCGCTGAACCTGTTAGCTAGGATGTTGGCAATGTCTGTGGGTTCGGTGTATTTTTTGTCATTTTGGACTAATTCTGAGCATATCTGGGAATTCCCACCCAGGTTCCTAACATAACTAAAGAAAGCCTTGCGATTATCCTTAGTGTCCTGTGCAATTTTTCTCTCAAAGCTGGCCTTAGACGATTTTATGAGTGCCCGTAGTTTTTTGCTAACACTGATCAGAGATGCCTTCCCTTTTTGGGATTTTGCTCTATCATGTAGTAGCTTCCTCCTTCTATTGTATAGTTTGTTTATGGCTGGGGTCCACCAGACAGGACGTCTGCCTTTGGAGGATTGGGTCTTGGTTTTATTTGGGATTGCATAATCCATGCATTCTTGAAGGTGTTCATAGAATGCATTTATAAAGGATTCTGCGGTCTGGGCCATATTTTCCACAGGCCCGGGGGCTTTGAAGGATTCCACCTCGGTTTTGAGGAGTGTGAAATTTGCTTTAGAGAAGTTTTTCACTGTGGTTTTCTGGGCAGGGGGTGGGGTCGGGATGTGAATATCCAGTGAGATTAGTTTATGGTCTGATCTTACCAGTGAGGGATACACTTCTGGTCTAGAGCATAGAGTCCCCATGTTGGTGATGATCAGGTCCAGTATGTTTTCCCCTCTTGTGGGAGTGGTAACAAGTTGTTCTATAGCATTTGAGTTTATAAATTCTAGGAAACTTTGAGCTAGGGTGTTGGAGCTAGAGTAATGCTCCCAGTCTATGTTTGGGTAGTTGAAGTCACCCAATATAATGGCGTTTGGAGAGACCTTCATATTTTCCAGTGTTCTCAGGAAGGCCGAGTGGGGTTCCTGGGTTTGGGAGGGTGGTCTGTAGCAGGCTATAAACTGGAAGGCAGTTTTACCCACTGTTAGTTGCATATGGATAGTCTCTGATGCTTTGTGCTGTGCCACCAACCTGGAGGTGTGGGTATATTTGACGAATATTGATAGTCCCCCTCCTTTTCTGGTTCGGTCCAAGTTTTGGGGCCGAAAAGCATGGTATGAGGTATAACCTGGTAGTGCTGGGGTGCTCTTGGGTGCCTTGAACCAGGTTTCTGTTACTGCACAGATATCGATGTTCTCCATGTTAAGGAGAATTTCGAGTGCATGCATCTTGAGGTTTAGACTTCTGGCATTGAGTAGCATTACTCTTAGTTTCTTATCCCTTGTGATACCTATGGAGGTGGGTTTGTCTTTTGAGCCTTGCCTAAAAAAGGAACTATGGGGGTAGCAAGAGCCTTTGCCAATATCCGAAAACCCAGGGGTAACAGGTGCAAGCCGTCCCTAGCGAAGCATCGTGGCTTGTCGAGCATGTCATCCCAGGCTGACAGGCATTAGATCCCCTTTGAATGACACCAATACTTAAGCCAATTGTTGAAATTAATCATCTTGTCTTCATATTGTGGCATCATTCTTGATGAGGGTAAGATGCTACTCAAGGTCAGGGTCATACCGGCCTGGGCTACATGCTCAGAGAGCTCCTCTATGTCTCTTTTCATGTAGTCCAGGGAGGTACGTCTCAGGTCATTCACACCAGCATGAACAGTGATGGAGTCATATTTGTACTTGCCTTGGAGTGACCTGAGTGCTTGTGTTATGTGGCGGATCATAGCGCCCGACAGGCAGCTCACCGTGACCTTCTCCTTGTTCAGCCTGGTGAGCGGGATGTCAGTGTGCCTGACAATAGAGTCACCTATTACAAGTGTAGCAGGTGTAGTTAGCCTTAAGGGCTATGAATGTTTGGCACACTGGCTTTGTGAGCTATGTGTTGCACGTGTTTTGTTTTGGGGTAGAGGTTGCTTGGGTGTCTGCTTTGGAGGTCTCTGCTGCTTAGGCAGATTTTTATTTAGAGCCTCCGAGTATATTTTTGTGCATTTATGTGTTTGGTTTGCTGTCGTGGTAGGTCTATGTGAGACTGGAATTGTAGTGAGTGTGGTTTCCTTCTCCTCCTGACTGGTTATGCCAGTACTGAGTTGAGAGAGCTTAGCCTCCAGTTTGGCTATATGGTTGCATCTCTCACGTGTTGGAATTTGTTGCGAGGAGGAGAGGGTTGTCTGTGTACATGAGGCAGTTGTAACATTGCTTCAAGATTTCCAGATTCACCAGCTGGACCAGAGAGGAGATTCACAACTGACCTTTGGACATGCTAGAATAGTATTGGGAATTACTTTATAATTGAAAAAAGGGCCAGTGGGGAACAAGGTACTCAAGGGGAGTTTGTGAGGGTGTAGTGCTTTTAATTTTTTAGTGCTGACTTATATAATTGCTTTAGTGAGCAAGTGCCAGGTAACTTAAATGCAATGTGTTGCAGGTAACTTAAATGCAAAAACGACAAACAGTAACTTTCTTTCAAGTGAAACAAGGAAATAAGTACAGTAAGCAATGCAGATATCACTAGGGATCCACAGAAGCTCTGAAAAGCCACGTTTTAGGTGGAATTAGCATTTCAGGGAAATAACAAGCAAACAAGCATACAAACAAAGCTAGATTCAGCAGGCTTGGGTCTAGTCTATGCTACAGCAAACAAGGTGTACCAATTTCAGTAAGAAACAGTTCAAATATGCAGGCACTATAAGCCTTTAACCAGAAATTCCCAGCTCAGAAGGGCACAGTCCAGCCTCTCCTCCCACAAGAGTGCAGACCACAAACCTTCCTAATGTAAAATAACTGGCCTGAAGCCCAAGTGCTTAAACCGGAACTAATACACTTTTAGAATAACAGACACTTCTGTCTATACAATTCCATTATTTAAAAAAAGAAATTGCTTACATTTCTTAAATAATGCATTTGTATAGGGGCACTTCTGCCTCCTTCTGCATTGTCTTTGCTATACGGATGTACTGTGAATGCCTTTGGGACTTACATTCCCATGGTTGCACAGTACATCAATGCAGGAGAAGCAACAGGGAAGCAGAATCTGTTTTTTAGTTTTTTTTTTTTTTTGTAAGTGTTAAAAAAAGAAACATTTACAAGGACAGTGCAAAAATATGAGGAAAATCAGATAAGTTTCTGTTTTGGTTTTGCAGAACGTACCTGATTTTTCTCGTATTTTTGTGTGCCCTCTGTAGTATATGCCAATAGAAAGTATGACTGCTCAATGGTACTTCAGTGGCCAGATTTTTTTCTGTTGGTATATTCTGTATTTACAATGGGCACACTGGTTGGGCTGTCCAATCAGCATGCTCATTTTTGAATAGCAATGAGACATTTTTGTATAGTTAAACATAACAAATGCCCTGTAGTGCAGTAAGTTTGTCAAAATACTAAAATAAGATTTTTATTTATTTATATTTAGTTAGTTATTTAAGAAAGCAACAGTGGCATACCCCCTCAATAAGTGTTGGCCACTTATTCTACAAAGAGGAATGCATGTGTTGCTTGGCATAATCTGAAATATAAGTTATGTACTGTTGCATTAAACCTAAACTGATTGAAACTTAAAGAAGACAGGAGAGTAGTCCACACTTAGGGTGATTCTAAAATTCTTCATTATTATATGTGATACATTTTTGAAACTGCTTGCAATTCATATGTTTAATTATTTTAACAGACGTCACAAACAAATGAACTGCTTCAGTGTATAAGTCATAAATCACTGTGAATAATTACAGATACCTGCAAGAAAGACCAGCCAGCCTATACCCTGGGATTCAATAACATTGTGTCCATGTTGCACCAAAGCTACCATGATTGATTGAGTTTGCACAATGAGCAGCTGTGCTAATCAATTATGCATGCAGCCAAGGTATATGGCATCACAAGGAGCCTTAACTCACGCCCGCAGCACAGGCTCATGGCCACGTCATGTTAAGCAGTGACATGATCCTATATATGCAAATGATATAAACAAAGGACTGTGTAGAATGAAGCACATAATCAGACGCTAGTGCACATACACTCTACAGCTTTCAGATAACCAAATGAAGCATACATGAGCAAGGTAATGTAGCAACTGCCTCATGTATACAAACAACCCTCTCCTTTTACCTCCCAACACTCAGACTTACAAGAGATGCACTTATATATTCAAATTGGAAGCCACGCACCCTCCAGCCAAGACCGGAACAGCTGGTCAAGAGGAGAAGGTTAACACTTGCACCACACCTCATGGAACACAAAGCCCTCCAGAACATACATCAGCACTGCCTTCACATAAAATCACAAACCACACACCAACTTTCATGGAGGCTCTCAATAAAAATCTACCCAAACAGCAGACACCTCCAAGGCAGAAACACACTCAACCACCACAACACAACACTAATCATGAGACACATAACTCTCCTAAACAGTGTGCCACTCAACCAAAGCCCCTAAGGAAAAACAGCATGCCCAACACACTCGTCATAGGTGACTCGATAGTGAGGTACACTGATGTTCCACTCGCTAGGTTGAATAAGGAGAAAGTAACAGTCAGCTGCTTGTCAGGTGCCAGGATCCACCCCATAACGCACGCACTCAGGTCCCTCAACAACAGGTACAAATATGACTCAGTCATTGTATATGTGGGTGTGAATGACCTGAGACATACCTCCCTGGACTACATGAAAAGAGACATGGAGAAACTCTCGGATTATGTAGCCCAGGCGGGTATGACCCTAGCCCTGAGCAGCATCCTACCATCACCCAGAATTATACCACAGTACAAGCAGAAAAAGACTGATTTCAACAATTGGCTAAGTTTCTGGTGTCACTCTATGGGGATCCGGTATCTGTCTGCCTGGGGATGACATGATTGACAAACCTCGATACTTTGCCAGAGATGGCCTGCATCTGTTACCCCTTGGCTTCTGGATACTGGCCAAGGCTCTTGCCATCCCTATAGTGCCTTATATAGGCAGTGTGCCAAAAACCAAAGTACCACCATTACAGCTACAATCAAATGCAATCTGAGGGTCCATGCTCCTCAACGCTAGGAGTCTAACTCTCAAAATGCACTCGCTCAAAACACTCCTTAAAATGGAAAACATCGACATTTGTGCTGTAACAGAGACCTGGAACAAGGCAGCAGAAAGCACGCCTTCACTGCCAGGCTATAACTCTTTCCACACCTTTCGGCCCCAGAACTTGGACAGAAGCTCCAAAGGTGGTGGTGTTTCCATATTCATAAAGGATGTGCACACCTCTAGACTGGTCACCCAACATAATGCATCAGAGATACTTTAGGTGCAGCTAACACTGGGTAAGACAGCGATTCAGGTTGTAGCCTGCTATACATCCCCAACCATGTTGCAAGCCTCACACTCCATGTTCCTAAGCACCCTGGAGAATATTAGGGTCCAACCTAACACTCTCATACTAGGCAACTTCAACTACCCCTCAATTAAATGGGAAATCTACTCATGTACCAATACACTTGCCCAACATTTCCTGGAGTTCATTAATTCCAATGCCCTTGACCAGCTCGTAGCAATATCCTTGACCTGGTCATCAACCATTGCTCTACACCAATAGTCAGCTCCTCCCTGGATAGATCCGACCCCAAACTAATCACCTTGGAAATCCACATTCCTCCCACCCCCACCTCCACCGCAAACATAACCACCATGAAACACTTCTCCAAAGCTAAACTTGGGCTCCTAAAATTAGAGGTGGCTAACTTCACAGCACCCATGCAAATGGGAAATTGTTGCATGACTGCCGAATCATACACCAATGCACTGTACGAACACATACACAAATGTATGGATCTCACCATACCCAAAAGAACCAAGATACACTCCTCTAAAAAAAGGAAGCCAATCTGGTGGCCCCCTGCCATAAACAAACTGTACAACAGAAGGGGGAAACTGATGTGGAATAAGGTGAAGTCCCAAGACTGGAAAAACTCCCTTATCATCTTCAACAAAAAGTTGAGATTCCTCATCAAATCCTCTAAAGCTAACTATGAAAACAGAATTGCAGCAAACAGTAAAGACAACCACAAGGCCTTCTATAGTTATGTAAAGAATCTCCATGGCAATATCCAGATTTACTCTGAGCTACTGCACAATGGTACCTCCTATACCAAGCCAACATATATTGTCAATATACTAGCTGACAGATTCAGTGCCAACTTTACCCACCCCCACAAAAGACCAATCACAATACCAGTAGATTGCCAGGCACCCAGTACTACTGCTGCACAGGTTAAAACAGCACTGTCCAAGGGCAAGAATACAGCTTCTATGAGAACTGACAATATCCCTGACTGTGTTCTACATGAACTACAGAGTGAACTGGCACCTCACCTGTGTGCCCTGTTCAATCACAGCCTCACCTAAGGCTTTGTCCCTACTGAATGGCACACTGCTGCAGTCATCCCTCTCCACAATGGAGGAGAGACTACAGACCCTGGGAACTATTGCCCCATTAGCCTGATGAGCCTGATATGCAAAGCTATCATCATGTACCTAATAAACAAGGATATAGGAAATCTCCAAACTCTGGATCCCACACAGTTTGGTTTTGTGAAGGGTAGATCATGCCTGCTCAACCTGGTTGACTTGCTTGAACCACTCACCAGAGCTGTGGATGAAAGCAAGGTGGTTTATACAGCCTACCTTGATCTGGCCAAGGCATTTGATACCATTCCCCACTCAGGAATCATAGAAAAGCTCACTAAGCTAGGCATCAACCCCTATATCACTAGGTGGGTTGA
The DNA here is from genome assembly GCF_019279795.1 of Protopterus annectens. NCBI lineage: Eukaryota > Metazoa > Chordata > Ceratodontiformes > Protopteridae > Protopterus > Protopterus annectens. Next base: position 67,470,667 of record NC_056726.1, on the reverse strand, counting down.
AAACTGGCTCACAGATAGAACCCACAGTGTGAAAGTAGCTGAATCCAAGTCACACTGCTGACTAGTCATGAGTGGAGTCCCACAGGGTTTGGTCCTGGGTCCTCTCCTGTTTGGTATCTACTTCTCTGTAGTCCAGGCCAACACGAAAGAACTCTGGCTGACAACGTTTGCAGATGATTGCAAGTTAGGAGCTATTATTAACTCCCCAAGTGATACTGACATCCTACAGAATGGCCTCACTGAGACCAATGACCGGTGTAAGAACCATGGCCTTAAGCTCAATGCCAAAAAATGTGTCGTTATCCCCTTTGGGAAAAACCCAGCTCCCATGAATTACCACATTGATGGTAGTCCACTGAATGCTGAAGGTGTTATAAGAGATCTGGGAACACAGGTTGACAGCAACCTCTATTTTGATCACCACATTGCCACTGTGGTCAGAAAGTTTTTCTATGTGGCACATCTCATTAATAAGGGTTTTGCATCCAGAAAGAAAGAGGTCATTGTCTCTCTCTACTCTTCTCTCATTAGGCCAGTCATCAAGTACAATGTCCCATTTGGCATGCACTTCACTAGACACCTGCAACAACTGGACAGGCCACAAAAATACCTCACAAAGAGGATCCTAGGCCTTAAACACTTGTCTTATATGGACAGACTCAAAAAACTCCAAATATTCTCTGTCTCATATTGCCTACCTAGAGGCGATCTCTGCTTGACTTAGAAAGCCACATCTGACCCAGCACTGTTAGAAATGCTACATCTAAAGAAATCCCAATCCCTCCACACCACATGCTCCAGAGACCTCGACCTCATTACTACAATCAACAGAATGTACTGGAGGGACAGGTTCATAACCCAGAGACTGCCCATGCTATGGAATAGACTTCCCATACATGTCAAGCAGAGCACCTCGCTGACCCTCTTCAAGAGAAATCTTGATGAGTGGATGGGAAATAGAAAATTCACCCCAGGGATAACTCCAGTGGCTCTACTCGACAGAGGCATTGGGAACTAAGGTCAGGTGGCACGATGCCAGGATAATCCTATGGCTAGACTTGTAAAGGCCCCAGGGCCATTAGCCTAGTACACACCTATGAATCTATGAACCTGTGAACCTAGCAGCAAACAAACAATGAAAGATGATGGTATATAGTTCAGTGACATAAATCTTGGACATGTTGAAGATTGCTGGCAATATGATTCAGCATGAAAAACGGTTGGAGGACAATATGGCCATTTAAGAGATGCTGCAAGTGGATTGGACACGCTAAAATTTGCCCTAGGCGTGAGTGCGTGCATGTGTGTGCCTTCCATGGAAGGTTGGATGCCAGACTGGCAACTTGACGCAGTAAAAGTCCACTGCAAATCATGAGCAGACAAGGTGATCCGCTGTGGCGAGCCCTAACCTGGAAAAGCCGAAAGAGAGATAGAGAGAGTAAACACAGGGACCCTCTCAATCTCTCAATGCAAAAATACTGGACAAACACACAAATAATGTGGAGACCAAGGCACAACCTTAGGGACAACTCATAAATAGCAGGCCTATATATTGTGAAATTGGATAGAATAACAGTTGTGGCAATAACACAATTTTTCTGAAGGGTATGAAGTCAGATACAGAAAATGGCTGTCATTAGTGACAGCAATCCCCAGGAATATCCCAGGCAACCATAAATATCAGGAGGAACAGCATATGACATTTGATGCATAAAGTGGAAAAGCAGTGAAAATCATAACAGGTGAGAATGATCAGGGGATATGTTATATGTAAGTAAACCTGCATTGTGATACAACAATATGTACATAGTTAATAACAATGGAGTGTGAGCTGTGCACACATAATATACCATAAAGGCGGGTTACAAATGGAAAATGGATTATCTCAGAGTGGTTCATTGAAGCACTGCAGTCCACACACCAGTGCAGCCATGTTGTAATGTTAATATACGTATTTCACACAGCAGAGTACAAGGGATCATGTGAACACAATCAGTGACATTTCCCACATGTGCAGGCTGATTGCAATAAAAAAGAGCAAGTAACAGACCTCATGGGAAGTGAACCTACAACTGTCATACAATAAATGTAACCTACATACTCCTTAACATGGGTGGTAGGTGTACCAGTCACAATGAAAGTCCCCCATAATACAGTACACACCCTTATAGCTTTAGACAGATGACTTACATAGCCATTATTGACACATATCCCCCAAATGGACATCACAACAGAGTCATAAAACACCAAAGAAAACTATGTTAGGATAAGACAGGCTATCCAACATTGTCAGATATGTAGTATGTGACACCAGTAGGAGAGACAAAATTAAGGATCGCATTTAACACCTTTTGTCCAAGACACCTTTCAGACCACGGGAGTAGTAATGTATGCTACAGAAGCACAGGCAGCAGGAGTAAGTGTAATAATACATTGGTAGGTTATGGGACAGTTGTTATCTGGCAATCAGACAAAGTACACATTCATGTTTGAACCCAACACTCTTTTAAATTATATGTATTTGATCCCATGACTCTGTTAAATTAGACATCCGCAACTATAGGATATTAGTAAGGCATTATAAAAGAATACTCAAGGGAGAAATGGCTGCCATAGACAACTTTATATCAGGCAATCTAAATGCAGTCTGGGTTTGAACTTATGACTTTGTGCAGGGATACATTCACAGGGACAGGATATTACCAAAGCATGGTGCTAACAGAGTACTGAAGGGAGAAGAACCTGAAAATACATTTCAGGGCAATAGAAAATCTGGTACCAGGCAAGCAAAATGCACTCACCTCTTGTCAAGGTCATTACCTTTGATATTAATAATGGAAACTCACGGGAATGGCTAGAATACTCCAAAGCAGAGGGTGTTCAGAGGAGGTGTGAATACAAACAAAGCATGTACATTTAGAGCTAATACCTCAGAATGTAAAATGCACAGGGATAATATGCATAAGATAAGTGGGGAGTAAAATCAACCAACCAATGTATGAATCATTACACTGTGTACCTTTCAGATAGACACAGCACAATCACACTGTTTTATGTTCACATGCCATTGTTGTTGTGCAATAATGACAGCTCTCAGTATTCCACAAGTGAGATCAGCATAGTTTCAAAGTCCACCTGCCTAACTTATGTTCGCATGAGTAGTGTACTAGCTAATGACACCGTAGAATAAATTATACAACTCTTGTCAGAAATCACACATATGGCGGGTAGACATCATCCATTTGTGCATAATTGAATATGGCCATGGTTAAAAGTGAGAATAACACATGAGGATGCAAACAACAACCCCTGTGAAAGTGTCATATCAAAATAGAATGTATTATAATGTGTCTGTGCAATAAGTCATTATTGTTTATCAGTAATTGATTTACATACAGTTACGATGTATACCAGACATGATTCGAAACCCTGTCTACCTAAATTACTAGATAATGTAACGTGTATTACCTATCGACACCACAGAGCTATTTGATACAACAGTTGTAAGACAATGCACACGAGTGTGACATTATGGAATACTGACAAGGGAAAAGAGTATTGTTCAACAGACAATAGTAATCAGTGGATCACAACCCTAAACATACCTTATTGACAGCTGGAATAACACGTACATGTTACAGCGAACTGTGGATGCTGCAATGGTTGACATATCATATGTTTGCACAGGTCTATATCACTATTATCATCCTCTACTCATCAACACTAACCTCCATTGCATAGTGGTCAGCAAAGCCATATGGTCAAAGGTAAATTATAAGCAGTTTTTGCCAAATGAGAAGTACTATTTCCCACCATTGAATAGTGTTGCCACATTGTGCTAACAGTCCTGTAATGGAAAATACAAAATGTATATTATTAAACTGGGCATGCTTACAAGGAAGTGCAGTGCTTAAGGGACTAAAATCTCCCACCCATCAAAAAGCAATAAAATAACTCATATCATATCTTTTGAGCATGCTATTCCTGTATGCCATTATTTATTTTTTAACATACTCATATGAGGTAAACACATTTGGATGTGAACACCTGCCTATGTAAGTCACAGTCTCTAGTCCTGTAAAGTAGCCATTGATGCCACCAAATTACTCCAGACAGTGAAGGCATGCCTTCAGCCACAAAACAGATGCTCGATAATATTCCTTGTTTGCAAATGGACTTGGTTGTACCCCTGGTCTGTTTTTCTTTGTGTATTTCTTATGGGTGTCATCTGTCTGGGTTTCAGGCTATATTCAATATTGCCAACAAGACTGGGGAGTAACCACCTTGCAAAACATTGATGCAGGCCATAGGTGTGCCATGTGATAACTCCTTCATGGCCTACTGGCACATTCTATATGATACTCTGTGCATGATAGACCCCCTGGCAGCTGATGGAGTCATACCCTTTGCTTTTCACATGCCTCCTTGCCAGTTCACCATCTGGGGCCTTTACTTCAAAGTGAGTGCAATCTTTGGACCCCCAGCACCTCAGGGAACTGGGCTATATCAGAGAATTCTCATATGGCATTTTCTCTCTCTCTGTTCTCTGTGGCATATGGAAACCACATATGCCCCCCTCTATGCTGAAGCATGGCATTAAGAAACTGATAGTGTATTCTCAAGGCAAATGCCCGAGATGCCCCCGCTCTGACCCCAGTAGATCTCAGAAGGATTCTTATAGCTAATATATGCAAATACACACATTTCTCAGCATCCAATGAGATAGGTATTCCATAGCTCCCATTGGGCTGCAGATGGAAGCTAACACATATCCACAATGTCTTGAATATTCTCCCTATCTATAAATTACTGGTCTACAATATCAATGTCATGGAGTCCATGAAAAGTTAAGCATATTCAGACAACAATACTCCTTGAGATAAACACTGTCCTGCACTGCTGTAGCAATAAGAGCTTCGTGTAGATACACATTTATTAATGTTGCAGCAAACAACAACATTATTTAGCAGCTCCCTTAGCATGAACATAAACTTTCATCCAAGTTTTATTATACAATATGTGCAACACTGAGGCATGGATTTTATACATTTAGGAGTCACTCTACCATGTTGTTTTACCTTGTTTCTGTACACCAAGCCACTCACTTTAATAATGTTGCTTATTACGATGTCACTATATGGTCATTAGAATATACCACTCCTAATCCTATGCTTAGCATTCCCTGCTAGCAAAACATGTGTCCCTGAACTACATTACACCCTGTACATGCCACTTATCATGCAAATTCTCATAATTCAGAAATGTTTTTTTTTTTTAATCTGGCCCAAAGACTTCCTGGAGTTCAATGCAGTTCAATGGCAGAACTGCTTAAATTCTAAATGCTTCTGTTATTGGACAGTGTGAGCTCCAGGAAGTATTATTATGAAAGCAGCAGTTGTGCATTATAATTATACTGGCAAGGAAAATGAGGCATACATTATAGCTCTGCAGCTATCTGTGTTTTACTAGCTTCCTTTTAAAGTGCTTATTGACAGAAGTGCCTTTTTGAGTTCGTTTGGTATGCAAAAGTAAGCATGTTGCCTTTAATAGAGAAGTAGTATGTGTGTGTCTGTGTTTGTGGTGCAACTGAACTTATAGTTTAATCCTAAAAGGAAACTTAAGATAAAGTCCTTACATTTTTTTGTATAATGGGGTGGCTCAGTGGTGCAGCAAATACCATGGCTGCCTCACAACAAGAAGTTCTCTAGTTTGATTCTCAGCTGGGGTGTCTTCTGTGCAGTGTCTGAATGTCCTCAGTGTGGGTTTTCTCTGGGTGCTCCGGTTTCCTCCCACACTCCAAAGACATGTGGACTGGACACACTAAATTAACCACAGGTGTGAATGTGCATGTGTATGAGTGGCATAAAAGAACATCCATGTTCCATATATAGTGGACAAATCTCTGCTGCACTCCATAGGGGTATTACATGCTAGCAGCGGCACTTTACAATGATTTCCTTAGGATGTCTGTCACTAGCCAATGGCACACATGTTATATGCAGATGTCAGCATCCACACACACCATGTCTGTGAAGACAATCCCAATGACAGTAGCAATAGTCTAGTAATATACCTGCTATACATACCTGACATCCCCTTGCACTACAACTTTGGGACTGTAGGGTCTGGGGTACGGCTACACTCCATGTCCAGGACATAAGGTGGAAATATATGTACATATACTTATCCGAATATCCATATATATATATATATATATATATATATATATATATATATATATATATATATAAATATCCCAAGGTAGAAGGAGCAAATCCACCTCAAAACTCCACAACGGTTAAGAAAATTCGTAGAAACAGATGAATAAAATATAACGAACTTTACTAATAAAACGTAAGCAATTTCTCGGATACTAAACACGCTTCTTCAGATGTATTTAAACAAATGCATCCAACATCTTATATAATAAGATGTAACTAACAGCTTAACAATCAACTGATCTATTATTCAATCAACAGCTATTGACCAATGATATTCACTGGTAACAGGGAACCAAAGAACATTGTTTTAATAAAAAGGGTGATCTGTTTCTATGAATTTTCTTAACCGTTGTGTAGTTTTGAGGTGGATTTGCTCCTTCTACCTTGGGGTATTTTTATATTTCTGTGTTCTGGGCTCAGTGACTGTTTTTTCGATATATATATATATATATATATATATATATATATATATATATATATATATATATAATTACATGTGTACTACATTCAGTTACCACTGTCATGGCAACCACCCACTATAAATCCCTACAGCATGTGGGCATGGTCCCTTTACATTTCATCCTTCCTGTGTGTGGGCATCAGTGATACAGATAGCAGGTAGCAATACCTCTTACAGGTGAATCTGCTAATTCAGAGCAGCCACATATTTGTAGGAGGATCAGGAACTACAGACAGACTGTGAGTATAGTTGTGTTATGCTTTGCATAGTACTGGTGTTACAGGGTATATGTTTGTGTGTGTACATACTAGAGTACCTTGGAATGCAGTCTGTCTGCATAGCTCACTACTGTGGGCCTATCCTCTTGCTGGACAGAGGTATGCCTGTCATGTGTTGTCTGTCCACCACACAGGTCCTGTGTCAGATATTACACTGGCAGTGTGTGTGTTGCATGCTATCAGTACATGGCTACATCCATTTCTATTTCTAACCTCAATTCCCTAAATAAGGGTATGTTGCAGGCTATCCTATAACACCATCAAATTGCTTAGTGTATGGCAACAGTGTTCCACATATGTGCCTGTGTTCCAGCCTCTGTCCTCCATCTACATACCAAGCTTTGCACATATGTCATGCTGTTGGGGGTTGTTCTGTAGTGGGCTGTGAATATATCACAATGCCATTGCTGCCATTAGTCCACTGCTGTTGTATACGCCACACATATAGTGGGGCTGAGGCCATATATGTGTGAACATTACCTACAGAACACCTGTGAGCCCTTATGCACTGCAGAGGCCAGTGTACATAACAGTGGTATATGGGCCTGTATTATTGAGTCTAGGTGGGGAGCACCATAAATGATCTAGGCTGTTACAAAATGTAGGGGTATCAGGGGTGAGCTGCCACAAGGTATCTGGATTTACAGTACCGTATACTTCACCTATATTGACATTACTTACATGACTTGGGGTACTGCAAGCCTACTGTCTCCTGCCATACAGACTGTTCTGTTTGTTGTGCCTTGTTAGGTACCGGTTACAACCCATTTGATCACAAAATGTCTTTACCTCCTACTGAGTTTGTACAGAGTGTAGATAGAGGCTGCTGAACTACACACCTGCGGTACATACTGTTGATTGTGTGGTACCCTGTGGCCCAGTCTGTCTTCACTATTGTACATTCTGAAGGGCTTGGCCTGGACAGCAACAGTTGTGAACCTTTCCAGACTACTGTATTAGTGTAACTGTCTTACATCTTATATGTCTTATATCTGTATCTGCATATCTGTGTCTGTGTATTTGTATCCTGGGATGTTGATGGCTTCCACATATTACATGTCCTATGGGAGGCAGACAGTACTTGGTAGTGTATTGCAGGGTGCATGTGTTTGGCCCATTAACGGTGCATGTGGACATATGTGTATTTGTTAATCTGCAATTACTATCTACAGATGTATGGCCATATATACCTATGTAGATATATATATATATATATATATATATATATATATATATATATATATATATATATATATATATATCTGCTACGAGATATATAACTATGTCCGTATATGCCTGCATAGATATATATCTGCGTACACATATGTAACGTGCTGTGCACATGTAGACATATAGATGTCGACACATATATGTGTCATTTTAAGAACATGCATGTATATATGTGCATATATAGTGATATATATGTATATAGAGTTAGTAAAACAAAATATATGTTTTATATATATATATATATATATATATATATATATATATATATATATATATATGTGTGTGTGTATACACATACGTATATGGATATGCTGTATCTGTTAAGGTTTTAATATAGTTACACACACACAGACATCTAGATGTTGGTATACATTCTCTGTACTGTTGCATGACAGGACTGGGTGATATGTTTCTGAAAAAGTAAATATCTGTGCATCGGTCATGGCTTAGTGGTACATCACTTTGTCTTGGGTGACCAGGGTTCTTGGTTTGAGCCTTGCAAGAGCTGTTTATTTTGTTGCTGGGCAGAACATAGCCCATTGGATACAGAGTGATTAAGACACTTTAAAGCAGTTGTAAGCAGGTTTGTATGGGTTTGCATGGAGCTAAGCACTGCCTACACAGGTTAAGCAATTTAGAAGCTGAGTGTATTAAAATGTAACTGGAGGTTAGCAGTGCTTACCATCGCGCAAACCCACGCAAACCTGCTTACAACTGTTTTAAAGTGCCTTAATCACTCTGTATCCAATGGGCTGTGTTCTGCCCAGCAACAAAATAAACAGCTCCTGCAAGCCTTAAAACCAAAACCCTGCACAACGTGACTTACCACTAAGCCATTGCAGATATGCATAATCATGATGTTTTCACATACATACCATCCAGGCCAGGTATACAACACTTCAGGGAATGTATTCCGCCATGTAAATGTATTTGTGTGTGTGTGTATATATATATATATATATATATATATATATATATATATATATATATATATATATATATATATATATATTCATCTTTAAATGGATATAACATATCCATATATGTAGATATAGCTATACAAATATATAGATATATAGGTTCATAGGTTCATAGGTAAGTACTAGGCTATTGGCCCTAGGGCCTGTACAAGCCTAGCCAAAAAGGTACCCTGGCTTTCGCCACCCAAGAAAATTATTTTCCTGTGCCCCTGTCAAGCAGAATCACAGAAGTGATCACCGGGGTGAATTTTCTATTACCCATCCAATCATCATGATTCTTCTTGAAGAGTGTTAATGAGGAGTTCTGTTTGACATAGATAGGCAGTCTGTTCCAGAGTATGGGAAGTCTCTGGGACAGGAATCTATCCCTCCAGCACGTTCTGTTTATTGTGGTGACAAGGTTTAGGTCCCTAGAGTGTGTAGCTCAGAGGGATTGGGATTTCTTTAAGTGGAGAATGTCCAACAGCTCTGGGTTTGACATAGCTTTGTATGTTAGGCAGAGATCACCTCTGAGTAGGCGATATGCAACGGAGTAAAGCTGGAGTTTTTTTGAGACGGTCTTCATAAGGCATCTGTTTGAGACCAGTAATCCTCTTTGTGAGGTATTTTTGTGGTCTTTCCAGTCGTTGTAGATGTCTTGTGAGCTACATACCAAAAGGGGCATTGTACTCTATAATGGGTCTAATGAGTGATGAGTAGAGGGCTAATGGGTTGTAGTTCCCGGGGTCTGTTGTGGCCCCCCCTTTGTGGAGTAGGATAACTGTCGCGGTCCGCCATTCAATGGGCACAAAGCCTGAGTTGAGGCTATGACTGAACATGGTACTTAGGTGGGGTGCCAGTTCATTCTGTAGTCCATGTAGAAGGCAGCCTGGGATGTTGTCAGGTCCCATGGATGCTGTGTTCTTGGCTTTGGAGAGTAAAGTTTTTACTTGTGCAGCCATGATTACAGGAACTTTGCATTCTTCCGGTATAAAGATGGGCCCTTTAGGGGGTGAGAGGGGGGTAAAGTTAGCACTGAACCTATCTGCCAGGATGTTGCCAATATCAGTTGGTTCTGTATATTTAGTGTCATTGTGCTGTAACTCAAAGCAGACCTGAGTGTTGCCATTGAGATTTGACATAGCTATAGAATGCTTTGTGGTTGTCTTTAGAATCAGTGGCAATTTTGTTTACATAACTAGCTTTAGAGGATTTTATGAGGGATCCCAGCTTCTTACTGAGGCTGACCAGGGAGTTCCTCCAATCGTGGGATTTTTCTCTTTTTAGCAACTGTTTCTTTCTTCTGTTGTAGAGCTTGTTTATGGCAGAAGACCACCAGAATGGCTTCCTTTTTTTGGAGGATAGCATCTTGATTCTGTTAGGGATAGCATGATCCATGCACTCGTGTAAGTGCTTATAAAGTGCATTTGTGTAGGATTCAGCAGTCGTACCTCTATTGTCCATCTGCATATCTATATATATATATATATATATATATATATATATATATATATATGTATGTGTGTGTGTGTGTGTGTGTGTGTGTGTGTGTGTGTGTGTGTGTGTGTGTGTGTGTGTGTGTGTGTGTGCCAATAAATACATATATACATAGATATGCAAGCACACATCTATAGATATATATGTATACATCCATATGTCCACATATATACAGCACTAGGAATGCATATATGTAAGCATATATATGGTTCACCTTTCAAAGTGAGAAATCCATGTCTATGAAAGCTGGAAGGCCAAAAGTATGTTCTCAACATTGCACAATCTTGCAGTAAATGCATCGAATGTGCAATGAGCGAATGTCACTATGCATTCACTCATTGCAGATTTGGCAATTTGGTTGTGGATGGCACTATAGTGGGGATGGGTAATATATGCCTATCCCCATTGCAGTGTGAACTTGGAGTTAGTATATCACAGTAGGGGGGTTATGGGGGGCTCAGCCCCCCCAGATGGGGTGGAGGGGGGCATGCCCCCCTGCATTATGATATGCAGTCCAACTTGCAGTTTGAGAGTCAGAAAAGGTGCCTTTAGAACTGCTGTGTTTTGAACTTTGTTGCAGTAAGAAATGACAGATTGGTCCTTTTGGTTTTCAGAAAGGGCCATTAGAAGAAATTATTGTCTCCCTTTCAGAGGTGAACACACACACACACACACACACACACACACACACATACACACATACATATATATATATATATATATATATATATATACATATATATATATATATATATATATATATATATATATATATATATATATAGGTATATATGGACATACATCTGTAGATGAAACTGGGAACGTAACCACAACATATATGTCTACATGCACAATTGATGGGTTTGAGAGACCCAAACTACATACATCTGGCATGGGTAGGTATTCACCCCCCCAGCCAAACACTTCTGGCCTGCAATACACTACCAATCTTAGCAGATCCCATAACCAGGACCCTACATGACAGGGGCAGTACATGTTAACAGTACTCCATCCCACCTGTAGGATGTCAGGCTGGCATTACTAACATATCATGCAGTACAGTCAAGTGAAGTGTCATGCTTGAGGGAACCCCCTGGGCAGGACAATAAGTAGCTGGGATCCCTCATACGTTCCAATAGGCCTACATCTGACAATGGATTCACCAATGTTGGCAAGGACAGCCACAAATCCACCATGTCAGCTGGAAATTACCACCCAGTAGCCCGATGACCCTGTTCTGCAGGGACATGGAACATATCAACAAAGAACCCATGGCCAATGTCCCTGGTAATCGTAACACATGGGACCCCACCAATGTTGGACTTCTCAAAGGCAGAGAATATAACCTGAACTTGGTATACATCCTTGACCCAATCATGAGCATTGTAGATGAGGGTTAGGAGGTGCACAATGCCTATGCAGATCATAGCAGGCTTTTGTACACCATCCCACATGTAGGAATGTGTGTAGCTGTTAAGGGATCTACCTCCATTCACAGAATATGTTTCCACCAGGACTGCTTGGCAAATGCCAACATTCCACAGGTGCCATCCCATGGACATACAGTCCTTCACAGGTTATAGATGTGATAATGCCCTCCTCCACACTGTAGAGGTGTGCAGCACTACTGTGGTTGTTATAACTCACTGGGTGTGGATATTGTGGACACATCCACCATTATTGCAGTTACTGTTGCATCTATCCCCCCACGTAGCTGTCTGTAATAATATACAGTGTATTTAATCAGGTTGTTAGTTGCTGTTTACGCCATTCACAGTAGTTGAGTGCCTCACACCCTCCTAAGGGTAGGGCTATACCACCGGCATTGGCACATACATGTTACTGAGGTGAGGATCGCAGCAGAGTGGGGAGAGGGACATACACCCTGCTGTTAGCATGTTCAATGTCATCCACATTGCAGACTGCATATATAGCAATGTGTGGTTGTGCCTATCCTGTCTTGGTGGGAGTAAATGTGCAACAGATGTGTTAGCTGTACAGAGACATACCTCCATGTGTACAGTCTTGCACCTGTACTGCATCCATACCAAAGGCTCTGTGTGTTGTACCCAGCCCTGTCATGTGTACCACCCACTACACTTACTGGTGTCCACTGTAGAAGGCCTGCTGACACCACTACACCAATTAGCCATGTGGCACATGGACAAATACAACACAAAATAGATAATGGTGACAACAATACAACATTGTTAATTACAACTATGATGCATCATGGTTGCACAGCTACACCTTACAAGATATTAGCATTTCACTTTACTGCTGACAACATGCTACACATCATTCCATTGCTACACTGTTGTATAATCACGCTGTGCATCAGCACCATGTTAGCCTGTCCTTGCATCGATGTTACAGATGTCAGGGAGTGGCACAGGTATCATCATATGCACAGGGTATGTTGTTGGTTTGCCAGTGGCCTAGGCTGACCCATACAATTCACAACATGTGTGTGTGTGTGTGTGTGTGTGTGTGTGTGTGTGTGTGTGTGTGTGTGTGTGTGTGTGTGTGTGTGTGTGTGTGTGTGTGTGTGTGTGTGTGTGTGTGTGTGTGTGTGTGTGTGTGTGTGTGGGGGCTGAGTACTGTTATGGGTCACTGATGATGTTGTGTGTGCAGGAATGTGGTTGCCCTAGGTTTGTTGTTTATGTGTGTGTGTCTGCATACACACAGCTCCACCATGTGGCTGCCCTATACAGGGAATTGTGAGACAGCTGCAGACTGTATCTGCCAGGGTTTGCAGTTCACCATCTCCGGCCACAGACATGGGCCCTGTGCCTGGTCAGAGTGCTACAGGTAGTATCAGGTTCAAAGCCAGATCAAGTACTGCCCCCGAGGTTGACAGAAGTCCACTGGATCCAGGTCCTTCCTGGAACTGGTCAGGGCCACATGCACATGGTCTGCTATGATGGTCTGATGACAGCACCCTACCACAGTGCTAAGGCTGGTACTGCCACTACGGGAGTGGCTGTGACTGTTGGGATGTCCACAGTGACTTCCAGCTGCTGGTGTTGCTGGCATACATCTATGTGGCCATCACAACAGTCCCGACCTGTCCTGATGCATGGATATGACATTGTGGATGAGATCCAATGTCTCACCCCACCATCTATCCATGACCTCAGTGTAATTATGGATGGCACCTGCTAGGTCACGGGTGCTGTCAGTTACAGAGGTGTGATTAGCTCTCTGCTCCTTTAGACCCTGCCTGGTGTACTGTTCCATTCATGCCTGTGCCTCCATGACAGACTGGAACATGTGTGGGGTTGATATAGATTTGGCACGTCTGCCAGGGGCATGATGACCAGCAGTGCTCCGATGAGCATCCCTGCACATTTGCCTGTGTGATACCCCACCAGACATCTGGCTATGACTGCTGTGTCCTGACACATGTGCCATAGATACCACACTGTCTTGGCCAATGCCAACTATAGACTGTCCCTCAGCTAAGGCCAATGGTGATGAGGTATGTTGAGGCAGTGTGACTGTGTGCGTGGATGGGGTGGATATGTGTGGGATGTCAATTGGTGGTCCAGCAGCAGCCCCTGATGACCCTGCCTGTGCCTAAATACACCTATCCTCATGGTTACTGTCTGTATCAGTGACATCAGATTACCTGCAGGGGGGGACCCAGCCCCACCTCGCCCCCTGTGAGGGAAAAACAGGGAACAGACTGTAAGACCTGTACATCACCGCTAAACAGTACATACATACACACACACACACAGACACACACACACAGACACACACACACATATGTGTGTGTGCAGATATGGCCACACACACAGACATACACACATGCAGTCGACATACATGGCAACCCATACATTCCACTAGACAGCACCTACAGACAGCTCCCGCAACCCCATAACACACATAATAGCAGGTGATGGTGCAGTACAGTATCACACACAAACCTGTAATTACACACATGTCAGCATGCAGGACATGTGGTGCTCAATAGCATGCAGTGCAACTGTAGTCAATCCCCATTATCAACATTATACATGGCTGCGATGCATGGCTTCTGTTAGTAGGTGATGGCCCTCCCCCTGGAACGCACTGCACCCATTTCCACAGCATTGCTGTGCATCTGTTCAGCACCCTGGCATGTACTGTACACCATACCTCACAGGTGTACATACCATTGCAGGATGTGTATCTGTGTGTCAGTTGTGTTTCCACTGCTGGTCACAGCCTCTGTGTGTTTCAGGATTACATGTGGACGCATGTTTAGTGAATGTTTGATGTGTATTCACAGATGTCTTTATCAGTGGTGCATGTATGAGTGATAGACTACCATTAGACCGACCACAGACACAATGTACTGTACCTATGGTGAGTGTAGAGGCCATTATTGAGCCCTGTCTGATGTGGCCTGTGGTACACATAGGTTCATAGGTGAGTACTGGTCTATTGGTCCTGGGGCCTACATAAGCCTAGCCACAAGGGTTCCCAGCCATGCACCACCCACTAATGTTATTCCCCTGTGCCCCTGTCAGGCTGCGGCACAAACATACTACCCAGGGTGAATTCCCTATTTCCTACCAAGTTGTCAAGTGTTTTGTAAAGAGAGCCAATGAGTAGCATTGCCTGACATGTATGGGTAGTCCATTCCAGAGTGTGGGAATTCCCCTGGACAGGGACCTATCTCTCCAGTATACTCTGTGTAATGTGTTGATGAGGTTTAGTATCCTGGAGTGTGTGTTTGCAGAGGGAGTGGGATGTCTTTAAGTGTAGCATGTTCAACTGCTTTGTGTATGGCATAGCTGTGTATGTTAGGCAGATGTCAGCTGTGCCTGAGCAATGTGCACTAAAGTGTAGCCACAGCTGTCTGAGATGATCTGTGTATTGCATGTGTTTGAGGCTGGTAATCCTATTAGTGAGGTGTGCGCTCTGTCAGTGCACATGTACAGCATGCATTATGGGTAGGAGTGTTAGATGTGTACATGGCCTACACCTTAGCTATGACATGCACTGTAAATTGCCAAGCATAACCTCAAACCATACTTGCCAGCATCTGGCCGCTGCCTTGCTGGTATCCCAGAGGTACCTACATTGAGATGAGATAGAGTTGATGTCAGTGGCCACAGCTGTGGCATTGCTATAGGGTGGCTGCAATATTACAGTACAACAACAACTGAAGTCCACAGCTCATTAACAGAGACATTGGGAACCTCCAAACAATGGACCCTACCCAGTTCGGCTTTGTTAAGGGCAGATCATGCCTCCTAAACCTGGTGGACTTCTTTGAGACATTTACCAAGGCTATAGATGAAGGAAAAGTGGTACACACAGCCTACCTAGACCTTGCAAAGGCCTTCAACACCATTCCCCATTCTGGTATTATCGATAAGCTCACCAGCATGAACATAAACCCCTATGTCACAAGATGGGTTGCCAACTGGCTCACAGACAGAACTCACATGGTGAGAGTTACAGGAGCTAGGTCTGACTCTAAACCGGTTACAAGTGGAGTTACCCAGGGCTCAGTCCTAGGACCACTCCTGTTCGGCATATACTTCTCAGAGGTACAGACGAGCACAGGAGGACTATGGCTGACCAAGTTCGCAGATGACTGCAAACTAAGGGCTATAATTGACTCACCAGCTGACACAGACATCCTCCAAAAGGGTCTCACTGAGACGGATACCTGGTGTCAAAATCATGGCCTCAAGCTAAATGCCAAAAAGTGCATAGTTATTCCCTTTGGAAATAACAAAGTACCCCCAAACTGCCACATAGGTTGTAGTCCCCTAAATATGGAAAACATAATAAGGGATCTGAGGACCCAAGTAGATAGTAATCTCTCCTTTGATAATCACATTGCCAAAGTGGTTGGAAAATCCTTCTATGTGGACCAGCTAATCACAAAAGGGTTTGCATCCAGATCAAAAGAGGTCATTGTGCCCCTCTACTCATCACTCATCAGACCCATCATAGAGTACAATGCCCCATTTGGGATGTACCTTACAAGACACCTGCAACAGCTGGAAAGACCACAAAAAATACCTCACCAAGAGGATCACTGGCCTCAAACAGATGCCCTATGCAGCTCGACTGAAGAAACTCCAGCTGTACTCGGTTGCATACTGCCTGCTCAGAGGTGATCTCTGCCTGACATACAAGGCCATGTCCAACCCAGAACTGATGGACATGCACCACCTAAAGAAAACCTTATCCCCTTGAGCCACAAGCTCTAGGGATCTAAACCTCACCATAACAATAAATAGGATGTGCTGGAGGGGTAGATTCCTGTCCCAGAGACTTCCCATGCTTTGGAACAAGATTCCAATCTACAGACTGAGTAAGGAGAAGGTCACAGTAAGCTGCCTGTCGGGCGCTAGAATCCGCCACATAACGCATGCACTCAGGTCTCTCAACAGCAGGTACAAGTACGACTCAATCATTGTCCACGCTGGTGTAAACGACCTGAGACGTACCTCCTTGGACTACATGAAAAGAGACATAGAGGAGCTCTCTGATTATGTAGCCCAAGCAGGTAAGACCCTGACCTTGAGCAGTATCCTACCTTCACCAAGAATGATGCCACAATACAGAGATAAGATGATCAGCTTTAACAATTGGCTTAAAGTCTGGTGTCATTCAAAGGGGATCAATGTCTGTCTGCCTGGGATGACATGCTGGACAAGCCACGCTGCCATGAGGATGGCTTGCACCTGTCACCCTGGGATTCCGGATTTTGGCAAAGGCTCTTGCCACCCCATAGTGCCTTTTTTAGGCAAGGCTCAAATTCTAAACCTACCACCCTAGAACACAACAAAGAAAAAAAACTAAGGGTAATGCTGCTCAGTGCCAGAAGTCTCAACCTCAAGATGCACACACTCGAGGCCCTTCTCAGTATGGAGAACATTGATGTCTGTGCTGTGACAGAAACCTGGTTCAAGGCTCCTGAGAGCACCCCAGCACTATCAGGTTTTACCTCATATCATGCGTTCCGGCCCCAAAATCCGGACAATACCAAGAAAGGAGGGGGGGTATCCATATTCATCAAGGACACCCACACCTCAAGATTGGTGGCAACACACGATGCATCGGAAACCATCCAGGTGCAATTAACCATGGGCAAGACTGCTCTGCAATTTGTAGCATGTTACAGGCCACCCTCGCAAACTCAGGAACCTCACATGGCCTTCCTGAAAACACTGGAGGGTATAAATGTATCTCCGAACACCATCATACTAGGTGACTTCAACTACCCTAATATAGACTGGGAACACTACTCAAGCCCAAACACTCTAGCCCAAAAGTTCCTGGAATTCATAAACTCAAATGCCATGGAACAACTAGTCACCATCCCCACAAGAGGAGAAAACATACTTGATCTCATCATCACGAACATGGGAGCACAATGTTCAACACCAGAAGTATACCCCTCACTGGTGAGATCAGATCACAAACTAATCTCGCTGGAGGTCCTCATCCCACCCCACCGAAATAAAAAGACCACAGTAAAGAACTTCTCGAAAGCCGACTTCACACTTCTAAAGACTAGTGTGGTCTCCTTTAAGGCCCGAGCCGGTGTAAACATTACTCAAACCGCTGAATCACTTACAAATGCCTTCTACCAGCACCTGCAGGGCTGCATGGATCAGGCAATCCCAAGCAAAACCAAGACTCTTTGTACCAAAGGCAAGTGTCCAGTCTGGTGGACCCCAGCCATAAACAAACTCTACAACAAAAGGAGAAAGCTACTACAAGATAGAGCAAAATCCTTAAAAGGTAAGACACCACTGATCACTATAAGTAAAAAGCTAAGAGCTCTCATAAAATCATCCAAAGCTAATTTTGAGAGAAAAATAGCTAAGGACTCTAAAGACAACCATAAGGCATTCTTTAGCTATGTCAGAAACCTAGGAGGAAACTCCCAGATATGCTCAGAATTAGTTCAAAATGATGTGAAGATTACTGACCCTACAGACATTGCCAACATACTGGCTGACAGGTTCAGTGCAAACTTCTCCCCCCCCTCCCCCCCTAAAGGAGAGATATCTATACCAAATGATTGTAGCCCCCCAAACATCTCTAACGCCCAGGTGAGAACTGCTCTCTCCAAGGCAAAGAACACAGCATCCATGGGACCTGATGGTGTCCCCGGCTGTGTGCTCCATGAACTCAACGAGGAATTAGACCCACAGTTAGGACAGCTGTTTAATCTTAGTCTCTCCTCCGGATACGTACCCAGGGAGTGGCGCACAGCGACTGTGGTCCCACTCCACAAAGGCGGTGCCTCCACTGACCCTGGAAATTACCATCCCATTAGCTTGACAAGCCTTATCTGCAAAGCCATGGAGAGGATCATAATGGGTCTCACAAATAAAGACATAGGGAATTTGCAGACTTTGGATCCAACCCAGTTTGGCTTTGTCAAAGGCAGATCATGCCTTTTAAACTTGGTTGACTTTTTTGAAACAGTCACCAAGGCCATTGATGAGGGAAAGGCAGTCCATACAGCCTACCTAGACCTGGCGAAGGCTTTCGATACAATACCCCTCTCGGGTATCATTGAAAAACTCATCAACTTAAATGTAAACCCATACATTACAAGATGGGTTGCAAACTGGCTGAGTGACAGAACCCACAGGGTCAGAGTTGCTGGCGCCATGTCAGACTCAAAGCCTGTCACAAGTGGTGTCCCACAGGGCTCAGTCCTGGGCCCACTCTTGTTTGGCATCTACTTTTCTGAAGTACAAGCAAACACAGGAGGGTTATGGCTGACAAAGTTTGCAGATGACTGCAAACTGGGCGCCGTAGTCGAAAACACATCTGACACAGATATCCTTCAGAAGGGTCTCACAGAAACGGATAACTGGTGCCAGAGCCATGGCTTAAAGGTAAATGCCAAGAAATGCATAGTCATACCCTTCGGGAAAAACAAGGTTACCCCTAGCTACCATATAGGTGGCAATCCCCCTGATCACAGAAGAAGTTATCAGGGACCTGGGGACCCAGGTTGACAGTAGCCTTTCATTCGACACTCATATTGCTAAAGTAGTTAGGAAGACCTTCTACATTGCCCACCTTATCATGAAGGGATTCACATCTAGATCAAGGGAGGTCATAGTCTCCCTATACTCATCACTCATCAGACCAATGATTGAGTACAATGCCCCATTCGGAATGTATCTGACCCGACACTTGCAGCAGCTGGAGAGGCCACAAAGTTCCTCACCAAAAGGATAAAGGGTCTCAAAAATCTGTCTTATGCTGCCCGACTGAAAGAACTCCAGTTATATTCAGTTGCTTACCGCTTGCTCAGAGGTGACCTGTGCCTGACATACAAGGCCATGTCAAACCCAGATTTGATGAACATGCTTCATCTCAAAAATCTAGATCCTCAGAGCCACAAGGGCGGGAGACTTAAACCTCGACACGGTTATTAATAGGACGTGCTGGAGGGATAGATTCATCACCCAAAGACTCCCTATGCTGTGGAACAAAATCCCGGTTTATGTGAGGCAGAGCACCTCGCTGGCCTTGTTCAAGAGGAATCTTGACCAATGGATGGGAGATCACAGATACACCCCAGGGGTTACCTCAGTGTCACTGCTCGACAGAGGCACAGCAAAATAATGGGCATAGTTTCTCCAAACTAAAGGGGTGGCGCAAGCCACAAAACTATGGGCTAGGCTTGTAAATGCCCTCGGGCAGATAGCCTAGTATGAACCTATTAGGCAGAACTCCTCGCTAGCAGTCTTCAAGAGAAACCTTGAAGAGTGGATGGGAAACAGAAAGTTTATCCTGGGGATCACTTCAGTGGATCTGCTGAACAGAGGCACAGGGAACTAATCTAAGGGGGTGGCGAAAGCCAACACATTCTGGCTAGGCTTATAAATTCCTTCAGGCAGATAGCCTAGTACCTACCTATGAACCTATGAACTACAGATTATGCATTACTGCTTATCAGTAGTACAAAGCAACAGACTCCACATCTCACATATGCATGATCTACCTGTACAGATGCATACACTACAGTAGTCTACTGATATGCCCTGGAGCATTACCTGCATGCTCCATGTCTGGTTTGTGTGTAGCACCCACCTCCATCACTGTATATGTCTGTAGCTCTTGTGGGTGGGCAGGTGCTACCAGGCTCATGAGCAGCTCCTCCACTCTGGTGAGGGAGGGATGGATGTTATGCCCCCCCCCGTTGCAAGGTGGCCACCCCGTATGGCAGCAGCAGGGTGACATACATGGCGGAGCAGGTTACTATAATGGTGGTGGACCTGCTCATATGTACGGCTGTGCATCCCCACCTCATTCACCCTACAGACCACATTGTTCCACATGGCTGTTCACTCAAGCTGGTCCTGGCTTGTCCGTGAGGACAACAGCTGGTAGTTCTGGATGGTGCTGGTGATTATAATGTCATCCTCAGCGGCACTGTAGGCGGGATTCCTCGGGTGTGCCATACTCCCTGAAAGACATAATGATGGAAATCTGTCTGAGCAACCCATATGGCAAGTTTACCATAATACAATACACATATCAGTCTCCCACCACTATATCAGTTCCAACTTAATGTTCACACAACGGTAGTGGTATGTCTCCGGTATACGTACCATTGGGTCATATACTACATTGTACAACACTTTCTGCTATGTGTTTATAGACATGCTCCCTGTGGGGACACTAGAGTTGCTGGGCTGTTACAGAGTATTACACCTGCATGTCATTGTCACTGCCACTATGTTTCTACATTTGCATGTGGTATTCCTGCTATGTGATTGCTACACATCTGCCATTGGGGATATCTATGCGTGCTGTTGGACATGTTTTGGGATTGTGTGGACTATTACAACCTGCATATGTTCCATGACAATTACACACCAGTATGTATAGGGGTTATTTGCCAGCAGGAATACCACTCCCAGCTAATGTGCACATGTTACCAGTCCACATCACATCCGTGACCCACCATGGGACCTCATTATCTACTGTTGTGGCTCAACCTTTAT
The DNA here is from genome assembly GCF_019279795.1 of Protopterus annectens. Lineage (NCBI taxonomy): Eukaryota > Metazoa > Chordata > Ceratodontiformes > Protopteridae > Protopterus > Protopterus annectens. Next base: position 67,449,028 of record NC_056726.1, on the reverse strand, counting down.
GTGGAACCACCTCAGGGGATGGTGTCCCGCCCCATGGAGCACACACAGACATATGTCTGTCACCCAGTTAGGTCCAGGGTCTTGTGCATAGGGAGCTCCACAAAGACATGGGGTGTGTGCTACATCACCTGGAGGCATGCAGTACACATACACAAGGTTTGACATGCATGTTCCTCCTGCTCAGCCCACAGCCCAGGCACCTTTATGTCCATGTAGATGCTATCGTGACTGTCCATGGGTGGGCACCATGTTCCCTTTGTTCCCATGTGAAGGCTCAATGGCCTCCACATTCCAAATGTAACTACCCATCCACAGTGTTTAACAAGTGTCATATACCAGCCCTGTATGCTATTTTGTTTGTCACCCAACCAGACCTACCTATCAATATGTGCCTAATTCCCTTCACCAACATATGTATCCCACCTTCTCAAACAATTACGATGTGTTCCCAACATGGGTTACACACCACACTCCATCTTGCAGCCATGTACTGGTGTGTAACTATGTTGTGTATTGATATGTGATGTTCTCTCACACATGTCATGATAGGGGACATGTATTGACATATATATATATAGATATATATATATATATATATATATATATATATATATATATATGAATATATTTATATATATATATATATATATATATATATATATATATATATGTAGACATACAAACACACACACACACACACACACACACATATATGTCTGTATACAAATATATATATATATATATATATATATATATATATATATATATATATATACACACATATGTGCATATATGTGTAGATATCATTATGTGTTGCTTATATACTTATATAAATGTATAACTGCCCGAGGTTCTATAGACATACACAGCTGTGAATACGTATCACACATATATGTGAGGTGCATATGAACATCTGGACCACACTCATGTAACTCTCTTTACTTCACAGCTGAACTGTTCTGCTTTGCTGCAACACAGACAGGTGTCACATGTGAACATAGACTAACATTAGGGGGGTATATATATGGTGACAAACTTTAGATAAGCATATTATACTGCTATGGCAGTTGGGCATGCTATGCTACACTTTAACATGACTGTCCTGTAGGTGGTGTGGTCTCTCACCCATGTGTCTATCATGGCAGTATTATTGCCCCCACCAGCCATTGGCCACAGTAATTTACAGAACACAGATATCATGGGTCACATCTTTGCCATTCACTGCTGATCTGCACATTTGACAGGTATGTCCCACTGCCCACAGGGACTGACACTATTATCCAGTGCAGTTGTTGAGCAGAACATCGTTACAGGAACAAGTACTGATGGCACATATACATCCTTTCACATTATACATCCAATTATTCTATGCCATATACTATATGCAAGTAAATGCATATCTGCTTCACATACCTGTTATGTTTTTTCCACTGTAACACAACCCTGAGCTTTGTGACCTTTCTTGAAGTTTCTCTCTCTCTCTCTCTCTCTCTCTCTCTCTCTCTCTCTCAGTCTCTCCAGTAGAGTGATTGAGATGGTTTGAATAGATTGCAACATGCTTTTGTTGGTATTGCACATGATCAGGTGGTGGCCTCTGCATCAGTCAGTGCCCTCCAGTTGCTAATTGCATGCAGCCTGCTGTGTAGTACTTCAGATAACCACTGTCATGACAACCCAGTACTTTAAATTGCTGCCTTCTGTGGGCATTGTCCCTTCACCTTTCCAGTATGGATGACATCCTTCCTGTGTGTGGAGATCAGTGTCACAGACAGCAGGAAGCAATACCTCTTACAGCAGAACCTGCAGACACAGGCCAAATCCACATTTGGGTAAGGTTCCAGACCTACAGACAGCATGAGTAGTATTGTTGTATGCATTGTATTTTGCAGTTTTTACAGGGTTTCTGTGTACATGGTACTTTTTCATGGAATGTTGTCTGTCTGCATAGCTCTCAATTGTGAGCCTATCCATATGATACCAGGGGGATTGGCTGTTTGGTTTTGTATGTGCACCACACAGGTATTTTCCCAGATATATCTGTGGCCTTCTGTCTGTTGAGTGCTGTCAGTACATGGCTACATCTATTTGTATTTCAATGTCATAGTCCTGCATAAGGGTATGCTGCAATGAATCCTGTAATACCAGCAATTTCCAGGGTGTGTAACAGCAATAATGCAAATATGGCCCTATGTTCCTGCCTCTGTCCTTCACATATATGCCAGTCTTTGTCCTGCTGTGATACAGGAAGGGTTGTTAGGTAATGGCCTATCATTATTTACCGCTAGCATTACTGCTATCACCCCAGTCATGTCATGGACTCCCACACCAACTGTTGGACCAAGTCCATATATATGGGGACAACAGCTGGAGAACACATATGTGCCCTTGTACATTCCAGAGGTAACTGTGTGGTACACAGTGTTCCTTGCCCTTGGACAGCCTTTTATGGGGGAGGGGAGTTCAATGCCATTAACCTAGGCTATGACACCTTTTCAGGGATATAACTGTTAAAACGAGGGTCATTCAGTGTGATAGTGAGATATTAGGTTAAGCAATGTTATGTACAAGATACTGTGACATTAACACAAGTGCTACTTTTCACCCAGGGCTTGACTACAGGGTATAATTGGAGGCTTCTGAACTACATCTGTAATTGTTGATTGCTACGTATCCTGAAGGCAAATCCTGTTTCTACTGTTGTACTGATTGAAGGCCTTGGCCTGGACAGCATAGTATGATATATACACACATTGCTTGCATCTATTGTTTTGTGAGGGCCTTGCATTCATCACTGGTTACATATTTCAAACCTTATGTGGTGTAAGTACTGGCATACATTATTGTATAGTACACAAATAAAGGTTTTCTGTGTATGCATACCTGTGTGTCGTGTCACGTCCTTTGAATTGTGGGTGGGTATATGTTTAATGTCAGTATTCTCATTTGTGGGAATGGCTGCCACACTAAACATTTCACAGGTGGCAGTTAAAGGGCTTGTGGGTGATGGATATACTTTGCACCCAGTACTTCCACACTACTTCTACATATGTATGGCTACTGATAACTTTTGTGTGTGTATATGTGTATGTACCTATATATATCTCATATGGCTATAGCTATATATATGTATCTATATATATATATATATATATATATATATATATATATATATATATATACATATATATATATATATATATATATATATATATATATATATATATACACATACATATGAACATATGTATCTATATACAATTGATGTTATATGATTATTTGTGAGTCATACATTAATATATATATATATATATATATATATATATATATATATATATATTTACATATAGCTGTCTTGCCTATCTGTCTACATTTACAGATATATATCTGTCCATATGTCCATGCATGTTTGGCTCATATTTTGGCCTGTTCCTCATTCACCTGGCAATTGTCTTGGATGATCGCAGCGCTGAAGTCAGTAACTAATGCCAACACTTTTGTGTTTCAGACTTCATCTCCTTCTACATATGTGTTCTAATACATATAACTGTGTAACTAGTAACATTTTAAGTGTATTAGAGCATTAGTTGACATATAACCCTATTTGTACCCACAGTGTGGCATACTTTGTCCAAACTTCTTGCATTAACAGGTTGTGTGGTATGATATTAATACATTTCCTGTACTGTTGACTGATTGTGCTGGATGATATGTTTATGAAAACTTCAGGTTATGTATATCTGCCATGGTTTATTGGTGAATCATTTTGTGTATGGAGTGCAGGGTCCTAGGTTCGAGCCCTGGAGAGGCAGATTATTTTGTTGCTAGGCAGAACAAGGGACGTTGGCTACAGAGTGGTTAAGGCACTTTTAAGCAGTTGTAAGCGGGTTTGTGTGAGTTTGCGTGACGGTAAGCACAGCCAACCTCTGCTTATGTTTTCTTACAGTCAGTTAGCTTCGAATTTCTCAATCTGTGTAGTCATAGCTTACCCCCGTGCAAACCCGCTCACCTCTGCTTAACAGTGCTTACTGCTGCTTACCCCCAAGCTAATTCCTTTAAAAGAAAAAAAAAGGGGGTTGATAGGAAAGTGGTGAAAAATGAGGCACAAAGAGGGCAAGACAATAGGGAAAATAGCTAGGCATGCGCAGGAAGGTTATAGGAAAGGTCCTTAGCTGCAAATTTCTTCTACAGCAACAGCTGTGCATATACACTATATCTGCAGGTACATTTGGACCCTCAAACCCCTGGAAGAGGGGTGAGGACAACATATATTCATTGTGATGCCAATTAGATTAGATTAGTGAGAAATGGACAGCTATGTATGGGGCGAGATTTTTTTGTAGGAACAGATAGCGCTTTTTTATTTCAGGTGAGAGTGGGATGTTGGAGAGGGGTAGTAGGTATATTTGGGGAGGTAGGTTGGGTAGGTTAACAGACAAGACACACAAGATGCATACAGGGCTGGTATATGACACATGTGGGGGTAAACACCTTGGGCAGGGAGGAGGGTTTGGAAGTCACAAGCCCATGAGCCACCAACTGGAAACAGTGGGACTGAAGTCCCCACCCATGGCCAGTCACCACTGCACCTTCAAGGCCCCTGAAGCTGGCTGTGCTGGGGGCTGTGTAGGAGGGGCAGACTCACCCTCTAATAGCACCACTCAGCCCTCAAGCTGGTGTAACCGCTCTCAATACTCCAGCTCGAGCTCCCTACACACCACGGCACAGACATTTGATGGGTGACAGGTTCCCCTCCATGCCCACTCCGGGGGGCTGAGCCCCATCCCCTGCAGCAGTTCCACCCAAAGGTGGTGCAGGGCCCATGGAGGAGGAGGTCCCAGGCTGGGCCCCAGATGTGCTGGTGCCCGGTGCCATGGCCAGCTGAGGTGGGACAGGTGGGTCTGCTGGGACCGGCCTTCACATACGAGCTGTGTTGTCACAGGTTTATGCCAGATATAGGTTAGTAGGGTTTCTATCAGCAGACCGAAGATGCATGTTTCAAATGCGTCTTGGTCGAACTGACAAAACCGAAACTGCAAAATATCGAAGTGGCATGCAAGCGAATTCTTTCCCTGGGAAAGAATTAAGCTGGCAGCTGCCGTTTTCGGCACTGTAGTGCAGTCTCGGAGTTGGTATATTTAAAGTAGGGGGGTGTGGGGTGCACACTTAATCTCATGTTTTAATGTGCTATCTTTTTTTTTTTTTTTTTTTTGTTGAAACAGCGATTTTTTTTCCCTTGGAAAAAAATCTCTGTTCTGACAGTTCGGTTTTGTAAGCTTTCGCTTATATGGGGTCGATTAATCACCATTCGCTTACCTAAGCATTCCGTGATCTAATATAGACCCGGGTTAGTAATAGTCAGCAGCTTTCAGGATTAGTTATAACAGCATGCATAGGTATTCCCATTAACCCAACACACCAGATTTACCACAGTTGCAGAGCAAGCAGAACACATGCATATATAGAACAACAGTGGCCATTACAGGTGCATGCAGGTTTCATTGATGGCAACAGGCCACCAATATGGGTGTATTTTAACATGGCACATGCATAGAAACAAATGTGAATATTTATAAACCATTAGGACATATGTCCCAACAAAAGTTTGGAGTGCACACATACCAGTTGAGGAGTGTCATTGGGTTATTATGCACATATGGTAGGGGTGAGAGAGAAAGTTCAATTAACAACTAATATGTCCTTGTAGTTTTCACAACATTCTTAGTCACTGCAGTGGTCTGTCCATTACATGTATTATTTCACTACACAATGGCCTTATATTGTACACTGGTATGTTTATAAATTATTATATATGTGACCTGTGTCTTACATACAGGCGTGGCAGGCTGCAGGTGTTAATGCAACATATGTTGAGAATTGCTGTCATACACTTTGGGTGAGGTGTTAGAATGACAAGCTTGTTTCCATATACATTCTCTGACTATAAACGTTTGACTATCAGTTATATGTCAGTGACAGCTGCCTACATTTCTTGGATCATTACACTGGATTTTCAGGGGAACAGGGGACCAAGCTGGTGATATGGGCCATTTTCTGAACATGCCGGACAAATTGGAACAGTTGTGGGGTATGAATATGCATACAACTTACAATCTGAACATTCTAGCAAATTCTGTGCTGTTGTTGGGAGTAATTATGCATACAGCATTCTATCTGAACATTGTATCAAAATCTGTACAGTTGTGGGGTATGATTATGCATACAACTTAGTAACACTCCCAGGATTCAAACCCGTGTTGTGTGTGACAAAATATTATAGTTAACATCACAGTACACTGTGCTATCAGGAAAGTGACATTAAACCTTTGACTGTTTTCTTTCTAAGTCTCCCTAAATTGTATGATATGACTGACCTCTTGGCACTTCCAGTATTGTTATGCAGGACTTCATACCCATTTTATCTGCATACCATGGTGTGGGTGACACTGCCTAAGATACAACAGTACTATTTATAGTATGGAACAGATCGCCAACATATGAGAAAAGAGTAAACAGAAGCACTCCAGGGGTTATACCTTTATTCACAGACCATTACACATTTATTTATACTGGTACAACCCTTTCTAAGGCTCTTATATTTATTTGTTATGACAGTACATACAGACTGATTACTAACCTGCCTCACGATGCAGCCTTTGCAGCCTAGCATCATGGGCTTGCTGGTTCACAGCCCACTCATCTGCAGCTGTCAGAAAAATTCAGTGATATTTAGCCATACCTATACATAGTATAAATAAGCTAGGCAATTATTTACTACTTAGTAGAATGAGTACTTAGTACTTGGGCATTGGGCATCTGCCGATCCACTGTTCCAGTACATCCCCCCTCCACTGCTTCAGGTCAGCATGATGGTGCCTGACCTGCTAACCAGTCCGGAGGATACCTGTGGTATTGGTGAGGTCACGGGCGAGACTGTCTCAGGCCTCCATTTTATACTGCAAACCCTGATACTGGCCCTGCAGTAGTCTTTGATCATGGTGTTTGATCAGGAGCCATACCATGATTTTTGACTCCTGGATGCCCTAGCGCTGTGCTCTAAATTGAATGTCTTCACCCACACCAGCCATTCTGCCTGCAGTAGGAAGCTACAACCAGTTAAGGGAAGTATTCCTGCCTGTGGGGTTTAAATACGGCCATTTTCCCACACTTTCCCATGATTGGCCAGTTTTGAAAAGGCTAAGCTATGGGCACACCTGCTTACATAAGGTTGGCACTGCTTAAAGAGGTATACCACTAGGCAGATTGAATTGGCTCTCCTACACATTGCTTACACTTACTAACTTAAGCTGTGCTGCGGTTAGCATTGCTTAATAGTTAATTAGCACTATATTTGCCATTTGGCAATTATTTATTCTTCGTTACAGGTTATATATGTGTCTGGTATCCGTGATTCATATGTACATACACTGTATGGGGACCTGGGGACTTCTACACTTTATTACAATAACACCTCAAATCTATGCTTACTGCAGTACTCCAGTTCACATATTTATGTTATGTAGCAGGTTATACCACTTCACACTGTACGTAGATTCAGTTCACATGTTTGGTTTGATTTTCCTGTGGTGAGGATTAGTTAGATGATACCTCATTTCTATCTATTGCTATGATGGCTTAGTGGTTAACTAGTGTGACTATAGTTTGCAGGGTCCTGAATTTGAGCCTTGCAGAGGTAGTTTATTTTGTTGCTGGGCAGAACATGGGCCATTGGATACAGAGTGGTTAAGGCACTTTAAAGCAGTTGTAAGTGGGTTAGCGAGGTTTTGCATGACGGTAAGCACTGGTAACCTCTGGTTACAGTTTCTTACACTCAGTTAGCTTCTTCTTTGCTTAATCTGTGTAGGCAATGCTTACCCCCATGCAAACACACTTAAACACTCTTACTACTGCTTATTTGTGCTTAAACATGCTTACTAGTGCCTTATTCATTTTGACACTGGCACTTCACATGTGCATTTAATGCAGTACTCCAGTTCACATTTAAATGTTATTATGTAGGTTATATGGCAAAAAGATGTAAAAATATGTTCGTATACAGATTTCACATGAAAAATTATATGTGTTACAGTGGGACTTGAACCACGAATGCCTGTTGATTAGGTGGATGCTCAAACCACTACACTATTTATGTGCTGTTTCATTGGCATATATATTCCTTGTTATCATCTTCAGCTTTTTCAGCTGCTTTAACCATAGCTAGGTGATGGGCACACCCACGCACCTATGGTCAGCTGTACTCAGGGTTTTAAAAAAATAAATAAAAGGGTCTCTTCATTTTATTTAAATGTACTGTTGCTGTTGAACACATGGGGACTGTTGGTGGGGATATGCGAACACCTATGAGTGGTCTTGTTCATTTATTTAAACTTTTTTTCTGTTCTGCTTTACACAGGTGTGTTTATTCTGAAAGCTCTGCTCTCAGACATGCCCCCTGCACTCGTCCCCACTCTGTGTAGGATTTGGAGCGCAGGCAGTACGCCTTCATTAATATGCATGGCGTGCTGCCGTCCTCCTCTTAAACTGCCCCTTCCGTGCAGGACTAGATTAGGGGGCATATTCTTTACTTCTGTTCTTATAATATCCATATTTAATCATATCCGTGTTTATTTTATCCATTTCCTTTTTATCTTCAAAAAATACGCTTTACATAGTTTTCCACATAAATGTTTATTCCTTTACATTTCAAAAACATGTGTTCTGTAGTTTTTTCTTCTTGACAACGTAAACATATTCAATCACTTTTCTTCTTATATGGCATATTTTCTTTTACTGGCAATGTATCTATTGCCAGTCTCCAAAAACAATCTTGACATTCTATTTTCTGATTACACCATTTGCTTCTTATTTTTATGGTTTTAATTTTTTTCATCTGTTAAATTTTTCCATGGTTTTACATATTAATGTTTCATTATTACATTCATATACCACACTTTTCTATCTTTTTCTATACCATCAGTTTTTATTTTATACATTTTTTTTTTCTTGGTAATATTTAATTTCATCATTATACACTCTTTTTCTATTTTACCCATTTTTACCATACCTCCAAATTTATCACACTTGTATTTATACAAGTTTACTACTAATCTCTCATATTTTTTAATTATTCTACTTTAACACTTTGTACAAATTAAATAAGCAGCATATACCACTCCATTAATTAACCCCAAACATCCTTCTTTATTTACATACAAATTTCTCTTTTTACTGGGTTTAATCTAAAAACCCATATAAATGAAAAAAATATCTACAATAATTTCTTTTCAAATGCTGTTGGCAATATAATTGCATTTGCTAAGTATGCTATTTTAGCTATCAGTACTGAGTTTATCAGATAATCCTTTTCTTCTGAATGATAATTTATATGCTCTTCAGAAAAGACAGAATTGTTTTATTTCTTCTATTGTTTTCCTATTGAATTCTGCTTACATCTTTATTCCCAAATGTTATACCTAACACAGAAACTTCATTCATTTTAAAATATATACCCACAATCTTTACTATTTCACCTAAATCTTTACTTTTCTCTGTATTTAAAGCCATTCTTATCATCTCTAGGCATGCATTTGTGCAAATTATTACTTCTTTTATCCAAATGTTGTTTTTGGCAATTATTATAATGTCATCTGCATATGTTAACAGAATTGGAATTGTGTGTTATATACCCTGCCGCATTCATTTAGTAATTTATTTCACATGCTATCATGTTCATAACTAATGCAAAGAATGTACAACTCATTGAACATCTATGTCTTACACCACTGTTCACATGCACCTCTTGGCTTAACCAGCCATATACAAGTATTTTACTTTATAATTACTATACACTGAAATACATCATTTCCTAACTTTCTCACTTAGATTCTTTTATTATTACCCATAAGATTTCATGTCCAGTTGTGTAAAATGGCATATTAAGGCATCCTATCATTATTTTCTCTTCTTTTCTGTTCATAATACCATCCACAATTTCTCTATCATTATTAATTCTTGACAACCCTTCCTCTTTACACTATATATGCTATCGCCCATAATATTTTATGTTTTAGTTTCAAATCTCTTTGCATTATTTTCATAACATTCTTATAATCAGTATTATTTAATACCATCAGTCTACATTTTTAATTGTCTTCTATCTTCATTATTCCATGTGAATTTAAGTATTCCACTACATAATTCTTTATACATAAAACCTTCATTTAATCATTCATTCAAAAGCTTTAAAAATGTATAGATTTTTTTCCAATCCCTTAATTTTTTATACATTTCATACCCTGTTCTATCTGGTCTGGCAGCCAGATCTATATTTAGTTGTCCTAAAACTTTTATTGCTCATTTTAAAAAAATATAATTTTCCAACTCTTTGTTCTCTTTTTCTGTTAACTTTTTTACTTTCTATGTATTGTTCACTACCTTATTTTTTCTTTAAACAATTATTGTGCATATTGTACTACACTATTCATAATCTTTTCCTAAGTTATTTCTATTTCTCCTTTTACATTTTTTATTTCTTTCACTACACTACCATCTTCTTTTAATAATCTGCTTAAGTAATTCAATACTTAATTCAATGCTACTTCTCTTTTTCCTTGTAAAAGATATTTTTTCTTATAGAATAATTCTTGTATTTTTATTGATTTCTTTTATATAATTATTTTTCTTTGTCAAAGTACATTCTATCATTATGTTCTATATCTTCCAATGCATTGTTATAAGTTATTTTATATTTTTCTTCCTCTACTTTTCTCACATCATATTGCTTTTGTAAAAATATTTTTTATATTTTTCTTTAAATATCATCCACCATTCAGACCACATTTTATAAAACACTCTCAGGGTAATGTGATCTTTCCATAGCTGTATTACTAATCAGTTTATTTTTTCATTCCATGCTTTCTCATTTATCCTTTTTATTCATTTGCCTATTTTTATATACTCATTGTTTTCCTTTATTTCTAGCCATACTGCAAAATGATCAAAAAAATCATGTTTCACCTACCTCCACTTCTCCTATAACTAAACCTTCTGATACTATAAAATAATCTATTTCATTTCTCTACATACCTCTTTTGTAAGTCCACAATTTTTTGTCCCAAAGTATTAACTTACTACATCTTTAACTTCTATCATTTTCTTATATAATTTCCTTTCTTTTCACATTTTCCTCTTAAATCACAATTAAAGTCCCCTGTCATTACACTATTTATACTTATCACTACATAGGCTAAAATCTGATGTAATATGCTTTCCTTTCTTTAAAATTAGTATAAGCATATACTATTGTAATTCTATATACTTTTTCTTTCCATTTTAAATCTACAATGGTAAGTCTTTCCATTTTTGCTAAAGTTACATCTAATATCTATACTATAGCTCTGCAGAAAACAGCTATTCCAGAACAACTCTGATTTCCTTAGTTACAGATCCTATTTCCTCCCCATAGTTTCTCTGTTTGTAATCTTTCTTCATTTGTTATAAATCTTTTATCTTTGAATACAGTTACATGTACTTCACATGCATTACACCAATCCAATATTCCCATTCTTTATACTATATTATTAATACTATTCACATTTACAGAAAGTGCTCTAAAATTTTAATTTTCCCTTTTTTCTTAAATTCATGGTTTCATAAGTTCATAGCTGGGTTAGTTTTCTTAATAGGCCATTCTAAGCCTATCCAATTTCCTTTCCCAAGGTGAAAATGAAACACTGTGCCTTGTGTGTGAGTCAGACATCTTACCCATTATACTAGGCCCCAGTCTTTAACTGTATGTGTTCTTTTTCATCCATTTCCTTTCTTTTTAGTTTTGTACTTATCCCTCTAATTTTTCTTTTCCTGTCTTTTATCCTTTTACCAATAGAATTCTTTTTTCCCTTTTACTATCCCCAATTTATGTCTTCATATTCACTTATTTCAGAACCTTCTACTATGTCCGCTTTATTATTTGCTTCCTATCTAATTTTTCTTCTTTCTACTACTTTTAAAATATATTCTCTTTGTTCATGTTCTTCTCTTTCTTTTTCCTTTTCCTTACTCTTATTTTCATTTTTGCATTCCATTCATAAATGTACACTTTTGTTATATTTATAACATTTCAATTCATGTTTTTTGCATCATGTCAGATTTCCTCACAAATATAACTTCCTTTTGTGACAGGTAGTTATCAAATGTCATTGTTTTCCACAAAAAAAAAAAAAAAAAAAAGACATTTTTGGGTTGCCCCTAATATTTTCCAATACCCATATTCCCATCCACAGTTATCATGCTTAGCATATGTGTAACTTTTTTTCCTCTTTCTGTTTTTAACACAATATTACAATCCCAGCCCCTTGTGTCATAAATGTTTGCAATGTCCACTACTTCTTTACACAAAGCTTTCAAATATCCTTTCAAAGTCTCTCTTTCAACCTGTGTTTGAAATTGTACACAAACTTTCTTCTTTGTTGCCCTGTTAAATGTTTTTATTGCATAAAGATTCCATGGGTTACAGTCTTTCTATTTTTTTCATATTCTCCAGGATAATTTTCAAATGAAACATGGTCTGAAATATAATGTCACAAAATGTCTCTTTATTAATAAGAATAAATGTTCTTACTTCATGTGATTTTACACCCAAAGAAGCTATTAAATTGTCCCTCACTTCATAACTTGTCCATTTCTTCATCGCCTTTACTTTGAATCCTTACTACGTACTTCTGTTTTGTATTTTCATCTGCCTTATTTTCTGCTACTCCACTTTGGCCTTCTTTTACTTTCTTTGCATACGTTTTCTTTTCCATCAAACCACTATTCTTCAGGATTGTCTCTGCATCCTCATTTTGTATCTTCTTCATAATTTCCCTCAGGAAGCATCTCTATTTTCTGGCTTACTCTGCATCACCATTTCTTAAAGTAAATCATCCCGCAACCCTTCTGACTGAAGGGCTGTAATTATACATCCATCATTTGCTGACTTGTTGACTGATTTCCGTCAAACAGGTTTCTTTGAAACATTTCCTCAGAATGCTGCACACATTCTCCAGTCTCAATATTTCCTTTCTCCTTCATTTCTTTCACACTCCATCATCTCCTTGTCTCTCTGCCTTCCTGTTTCTCTGGACCATCTCTGCACCTGGAATGAAACAGGAAGTGCTGCTCCAAAATGTGTCCCACTCACAACAGTGATGAGTAGGAGAAGTTCCCAAATTACTTGTCTAAATTTTCCCTTAAAATAGAAATACCAACTCGTGTTTCCCTTGAAAAGAGGCCACTAGCCTAGTGAAACTAACCTTGTCAACATAGGATAAATAAAATAAATAAAATACTACAATAATCATACTTAGGCCAGGCATATACAATTAATACAAGAAACTGATGACTTGGTTATTCTAACCCATGGCAAAAATTTAATTTGTTTCATACTTTCACATGAGAATGGGTTCAGTACAATATCTCAGTGACTTGTACTAAATGACATAAAGTAATGTTAATGGAGAAATAAATCAGTCCTAGTAAATCTTTCAGATGGACACCTCCAATGACAGCTTTGAAATTATTCCCGCCAAGAAATAACTATGAATCTGTATTGCATAAAACACACATATAGCTCCAACAATTAAGAAAAGCCACCAATAAACTCAGAACTCTTCCTAGACCAACAAAATGCATCTAGCATGATAAGCTAGAAACAAATGGCAAAAAATCTCATTCTTCTAGAATTAAAACATGGATCTATAGATCTGTCAATCTTACAATCCCATATAGTTGAAAAAATGGAAAGAACATTTTATTTCATAGCATATTTTGTAGCTTTTGTTAATTTATAGCTCTCACTGCATTAAGAATGATTACTGTGCAAAGAACACTGGTCTGACCATTTCAGAAATTCCAAAATGTAATTCTTTCTCTATAAATTTCAGTTACCTAACAATGTACTACTTATAGAGCCTAAACTTAACAGAAAAACATATAATAATCCAAATCACAAGAAAATTCCACCACAAGAGCAGCGTTCCTTCGATAAAATCGAAAAATGTAAACCAGTCAGTCATAAGCAGGAACGCAAATGGCTTACAAGTACAACAAGTCAAAGTAAACCATAAAATCAAGCTTTTCTTTAAAAACAGAACATCCTTTATTCACTGCAGTTGCAGTAAGCGCTTTCACCAAACACGGCTTCTTCAGACTGTACAAAAGCAACAATTCACAGTATTTTTATATACCCAAACCAATTAAACATCCCAATTAATTAAACAATAAATCATCTTGTTAATAAATGGGTGTAACTTATTCAGTAAACTTTTCACTTAGAAACAAGACCAATGCATACATATGAAATATGTTAGAAAACCTCATATAAAATATGTTAAAAACTACAATAAAAACTTCAGTTAATGTTTAAATCTTCTCCCTATTCTCCTTCTTTTTAAAAAAGGTTGCAGGCTGACTTTATCATTCAGTCCAGGCGGATAATCAGCCCTGCATCTAATAATCCACCTAGTTTCTAACTCTAATGTATAGGACTCCAAGTCCCCTCCCCTTAAACTACTATTTACAGTCTGCATAACAAAAAAGGTGAAATTGTGTGTGTGTCCCTTTAGCTTATGATGTTTCGCTAGGGCATTACGTTCATCTCCTATCCTGATTTGATAAGCATGCTCCCTTATTCTTTCCCTAAACTGTCTATTAGTTTTACTGATGTAGAACGCAGTGCAGGAGCAACACTGTGCAAGATATATAACATTTTCTGTTCTACAGGTACTTCCAGTTAGGAAATTAAAGACCTTACCAGTTACTGGTTGTTTGAACATCATGTCAACATTAATATAACTGCATTGATTGCAGTTATGGCAAGGTACTGTATTAATAGAATGAGTCAAAACTTCATTCCCAAGTCTATGACATAATATTCTTATTAAATTCTTTTTATTTTTATAACAAAACTTGGGTCTCTCACCAACCATACTACTAATCTCATTTTCCACTCCTAATATGTGCCAATGTTTCTCTATAATTTCCTTAATATTAAGTACATCACTTGTATAAAACAATGGCAAACTGACAAGTGGACCCCTCTGTTTTTTCTTATCAGGTGGTGTATGTGTATAAGTATCATTTCTACTAGAGAAATAAGGTTTTGCTTTTGTTTCTCTCATATCATACACCTTCAAAATGGCTTGATCTATGTCTCCTTCCTTATATGATCTGTCTAATAATCTGGATTTCAGTCCTATCACTTCATTATTAAAGCCAGCCTCTGTTGGATTGAGTCTCGAGGCCCTCATAATCTGGCCTTTTATAACATTGTCAAAAATGTGTTTGGGGTGCATGCTGCACCTGTGTAACAACGTATTCCTAAAACACGCTTTTCTATGTACTGAAGTGTTGACCATACCATTGGTTAACCTTATAATCTTAACATCTAAAAATGAAATATAGTCCCTAGAATAACTCATAGTGAAACGTAAAAAATCAGTTGACCTGTTCATATGCATTTCAAACTCTTGTAATTTGGCCTCATCACCCCTCCACACCAAAAAGAGGTCATCAACAAACCTCTTATAAAAAGTGACATTCTGTTTAAACAAATCAGAAGGGAATAAACTCTCACTTTCCCATTCTTCCATCACAATGTTGGCGTAGCTATTGGCACACGAAGTGCCCATAGCTACGCCATCATTCTGGATGTACATTTCATCTCCAAAAACAAAAGCGTTGTTCTCAAGTATAACCTCCAGGAACAAAGCCAAAAGCTCAACTAGCTGAGTATCCATGGTAGTATACTTCTTCAAATGATTCTGTACACTGTCTATTCCCAAAGCATTGGGAATGACTGTAAATAAACTTTTCACATCTAGTGTTACCAAAAGATACTCATCACTGTCATCTAAACCAGATATGTATTCATAAAAATCAAGCAAGAATTGTTTACTGTCCTTCAAAATATTAGTATTTGCTTCCACTACCATTCTTAAATGATGCTCAACAAACAATGAAAAAGGTTCAGTTAACCACCCCTGACCTGAGACTATTGGTCGCATTGGGGGGTTGTCCAAACTTTTATGAACCTTTGGAAGGCCTTTCAATATCGGTATCAAGGGATGGTCTATCTTAAGGAATTTGTACAAGTCTTTCTGTATTATTTCACTTTTATACAGATCATCTATCATGTCATACACCCTGAATACCTTAACCATCACTTCATTGATGCTTATTTTCGAATAGGAGTTATCACTCCTTAACATAGCATCCATACTACTAAAATATTGTTCAGAGTCCATGACCACGATGGGTCCACCCTTATCTGTGGATGTTATGATGATTGTATTATCATTTTTCAAGTTATGGAGAGCCTGTCTTTGTAAAAAAGTCAAATTATTCTTATAGGTATTTCTCCTATTTCGCCCATCACCATAATATCGGTATAAATCATTTTCCACTACTCTGGAAAAAGTATCCAATACAGGGTGTAGGATCGGTACATAGGTACTCACTGGTTTAAAGGCATTCATTGTTGCATTCCCATCACTAACACCATAATCAAGTTTTAATTGTATGTTCCTCACAAACATCTTAAGATCTATAATCGAGTCTGTGGATTCACTCATTCTACTAGGTATAAATGTAAGCCCCTTATTGAGTATCTGTTCTTCGTATTTACTAAGCTTCCTATGTGACAAATTAATTATTAGGGATTCCCTTTCTTCCCCCACATCTTTTTCAAGGTGGGTCCTACCTGCTCTACTTCTGTAAACTTCCGTTTTTGTCTCCCCCTGCTCATTGATCGTGTTCTTCCTCTGAACCGGGGGGACTATATTGGGAAAGGGATATCACGTAAAACATTACTCACATTCCCTTCATTGCACCCATCAATGGGAGTCACTTTTCTCCTGACTACCGGTACTTGCCCTGTCTTAGTGAGAGCTAAACCAGGTGTACCTGTTACATCAGTACTTATAGTATCTCCATGATCATTCTCTTTCCCATTCACTTGTAAAACTGTAGGGTACAAGTTCATGTTATTTGTTTCTTCAACAATGCTAGTTACAGGTTCTCCAACTACTAGTGAAACCTCACCATTACTTATTACATTGCCCAAGGCTTCATGGCTATCATCAACCACAGCATTGCTTTTATTACTGCTAACATTCATTACTCCATTTCCTTTATTCACAACATGCTTATCAGACAAAGAAGTCCTCGGCCAAGTGAAGACCTGGCTGTTTTTAAAATCAGTAACATCTCTTTCAATTTTAGTCTTTTTTTGATTGAGTAGTCACTTTTCAAAAAGGCAAATATTGTCCATAAGTCAATCTAAACCAATCACTGCCTTCGAAGAACAATACTTCGACCTAATGGCTGTATATAATTCAGTCACTTTCTCTCTTAACAACTCCTCTTCCGGTCGGTGGTAATCTATTAGGAGCTTCATATAACTGAAGCTCAAGTCCATGTTTAATCTCTGCCACTGCAATAATAATTCAGGAAAATGGTTACCTGAGGTGGGCATCTTCAACACTCTAAGTCCCCTCGGTATTATCCGTTTTTTCAAGCACGCTTCGAAATGGTGTCTTTGGAGTTGTAACCTCTTCAACTTCATGAAATCCACCTCCAACTTGTCTAATTCCTCTGCCAGCAAAATAAGATCCTCAGCGTTATCAATTTCTGATCCACGCTCCTCACCGGGTTCAAAGAACAGCAAAGCATTCTCCTTTCCGGATACACATTCACGAAATCTGCCCAACATCCGGTTGGTCGTTTCAGTTACGTTAGGCGTATACGCAAGTTCGATGTCATCTCCTCCTAAGCAAGCCATACTCACTGTGTGGAAACAAAGAAACCAAATAATAATCCAAATCACAAGAAAATTCCACCACAAGAGCAGCGTTCCTTCGATAAAATCGAAAAATGTAAACCAGTCAGTCATAAGCAGGAACGCAAATGGCTTACAAGTACAAGTCAAAGTAAACCATAAAATCAAGCTTTTCTTTAAAAACAGAATGTCCTTTATTCACTGCAGTTGCAGTAAGCGCTTTCACCAAACACGGCTTCTTCAGACTGTACAAAAGCAACAATTCACAGTCTTTTTATATACCCAAACCAATTAAACATCCCAATTAATTAAACAATAAATCATCTTGTTAACAAATGGGTGTAACTTATTCAGTAAACTTTTCACTTAGAAACAAGACCAATGCATACATATGAAATATGTTAGAAAACTTCATATAAAATATGTTAAAAACTGCAACAAAAACTTCAGTTGGATACTCAGCTAGTTGTTTTGGCTTTGTCCTGGAGGGTTATACTTGAGAACAACGCTTTTGTTTTTGGATCAATGCGTAATGGTAGCTATGGCGGCATGCCCAGCGGCTTTCACGCCGATAGATAAATGGAAAGTGAGAGAGTTTATTCCTTCTGATTTGTTTAAACAGAGCGTCACTTTTAGTAGTATGGTTGGTGAAAGTTTTTGTTATAAAAAATAAAAGAATGTAATAAGAATATTATGTGTTCTACATCTAAACTAATAGACAGTTTAGGAAAAGGAAAGGGGAGCATGCTTATCAAGTCAGGATAGGAGATGATATGGACCTAGTGGAAAAACATCAATCTAAAAAGACACACACACACAATTCACATTTTTGTTATGCAACTTGGAGTCTACATTAGAGTTTAAAACTAGGGTGGATATTAGATGCAGGGGGGCTGATTCCGCCTGAACTGAATGATAAATATGAAGTTTTAACATATTTCCTTAATATGTATGCATGAGTCGTGTTTCTAAATGAAACGTTTACTGAATAAGTTACGAATAAAGAGTTCTGTTTTTAAAGAAAAGCTTGATTTTATAACCCGCCATTCTATGATAACACACTTCCCAAATTTACGTATTTCACAATTTTTCATGAATAGATATTGTATAACTAAATGTTTTCAAATAAATAACACCAAATTTGTTTGTTTTGAAGAATTCTCTTTATATGTTTTATATGTTTGCATGTGTTAGTAGTTCCTTATACAGTAGCAAATACATAGAAAGCAAATTTTCTTTATACAATGGTCCATAAAACTGTGCCCAGTAAAGAAGCAATATAGAGAAAATACATTGCATGCTGACAAACTTAGAGAGGCTAGTGGGGTATTGAGTGGCAATACCTACAAGAATTCAGTATTGTGTAAACATGAATATTAGCAGAATTTAGTACTGTGTAATCTGCCCCAGTAAAGCACCCTTATTACTGACTATGTGTCTCAGGCTGGTACAAGCCTATCATTGAACATCATATTACCATCAACAAGGATGATGCCACAATATGAGAAATAAATGAATGATTTCAACAACTGTCTGTCTTTCTGCAGTCATTCTATGGAAATACAATATTTCTCAGCTTGGAAGTATATGGTTAACAAACCACATTGCTTTGCCAAGGATCATCTGCATCTTTCCCTTCTAGACTTTTGAATACTGGCTAAAATTTTATCCACTCCCATAGTGCCTTTTTTAGGCAATGTCAAACTGGCAAACCTACAAATGTATCAAAATCATCAAACCTACAAATATATCAAAATCATCTTAACTGAATCCCAACCTGTTACTGGTGAATGATAGGAACCTAAATTAACAACTACACTTCCTCAAGATATGGCTTAAAGCAGCAGACGGTACCTCGGCAGTGCAAGGTTTCAGTGCCTTCCACACATTTACACCAGTAGCTGCATGACAAGGGCTAAAGATGGAGGTGTCTCAATATATATCAGTAATAAGCATATCTGTGGGGTAGTCAAACTGGTTGATGTGCTAGAGACCCTGCATGTGCAAATCACCATAGAAAAAATCTTGCACCATATCCTAGCCAGCTACAGGTTACCATCCATACCCAAGAACCTCGCAATGCATACTTGGACCTAGTAAAGAGACTTATCATCAAACCTAATACCCCAATCATGGGATACTTGAATTACCTCTCTATAGACTGGGACTCCTACACAGCCTCAAATCTACAGACACACATATTCCTGGACTTTGTGAATACAAACACCCTTGACCAAATAGTGAATACACCCAGTAGTGACTCCAACATACTGGATCTTGTGCTCACAAATATGGGAGAATGTTGCACCTCCCATGTCTTGTGCTCCCTGTAAGGTCAGACCAAAAAGCTGTCTCCTTTGAAATCAAAATCAACTCTGCAATTCCATTAAAACCACTAACAGTTAGGAACTATTTCAAGGCAAATTACCTTTTATTAAGTGACGCCCCCTCGAAACCCTGAAAACCCTATAATGAATTGCTCACTCTGTACAATCATGCCAGTGTCTGCATAGAGACTGCTGTACCTATTAGAAGTACGCTCAAGACTAATCCCAGAGATGAACTGCCCTGGTGGTATCCCATATTAAACAGAATACACAACAAAAGGAGAAAAATTATGGCAAAACTCAGGAAGGGTAATCCCCATAAAGATAAAAACTCTCTTATCAAAGCAACTGAGAGGACTAATTAGATCAAGTAAAGACAACTTTGAGGATAAGATAGCTTCCAGGTGAAAGATAACCATAATGTCTTATTTAACTATGTCAAAAACATCAATGATAGCACACAGCAGTGTGCTGAATTGGTGGCTAATGGTACCACATTCACAGAGCCTGGTGATAATGTGAACGGACAAATTCAGTTCCAACTTTACTCACCTCTCATTCCCCAACCATTTCCCAAGAATACCCTCAAACATAACCTCCCCAACTATAACTAAGGAGCATGTACTGACTGTGCTCTCTAAAGCCTAGAACACAGCTTCAGTGGACCCCAATAATATCCCAGGATGCATCTTGAATAGTCTAAAATATAACTTATCAGGAACCTTGGAGTCACTATTTAACTAGAGTCTTAAAACAGGCTTTGTGCCATATGAATGGAGGACTGCAGTGGTCATCTCCCTTCATATGGGAAGACCTCCAACATATCCTGCAAACCTATTAATAAACCTAAGTGTTTTTAGCTGGCTGGTGAAATTCTTCTGCTGACAGAACATATTGATATCTTGGAAACTACAGACTCATTAGTCTGAGTAATCTTATTTGCAAAGCCATGCAAAGAATCATCAAGGAAATTATCAACAAGGGCATAAGAAACCACCAGACAGTGAGTCCATCCCAGCTGACCTTTTTCAAAGGAAGGTCATGCTTACTGAATCTGATGGTCTTCTTTGAAAAGGTCACTAAGGCAATGAATGAGAGGAAATGGAGCATACTACCTACCTAGATCTGACTAATGCATTTCATACAATGCCCCACTCAAGCATTGTCAACAAATGTATAGCACTAGGTCTAAACCCCTTTATAACACACATTTTCCACAGACTATGTTTTCTGTGTGTGTGTGTGTGTGTGTGTGTGTGTGTGTGTGTGTGTGTGTGTGAGTGTGTGTGTGTGTGTGTGTGTGTGTGTGTGTGTGTGTGTGTGTGTGTGTGTGTGTTTGTGAGAGAGTGCATGTATGTATCTATCTATAGCTGCATCCATATCTATATCTATATATCCGTATATGTATGTACCTCATAAATACAAGAAAGTCCCCGTGAAATATTGTAGTGGAGGTTAGTGAGGCATATGCAAAACCATCTTTAAGGGTATACCATTGATTCCATTATATGATATTTGAGTGACCATGATTTTTTACTTTTATAATTCATTACTGATACATTCAAACCCATAAACCCAACCCCCCCCCCCCCCCACTAGCTATAAACATGCCTTGCTTTGCTCTTTTTCTGAGCTCTTCAGTTGAGCATAAGTGGATTGTTTGGCTGTAGTTTGAAAACACAGAGTTTAAAAACAAATCTGATGTTCAATCATTAGGTTGCCTGCAAAATATGCCAAACAACATCAAAATCAAATGGTACAAGGGTCACACAGGTAAACCAATTAATTCCCCAAAAAAATAAAAAATACAGGAACTAAACACTAAAGTCTTCACAGTCTAATACCATCAAACTTCTGCAGTGGAGACCAATGGGATATATGCAAACTGTTTTGTCTCCATGACCTTCTTACTATTTATACATATATATATATATATATATATATATATATATATATATACATATATATATATATATATATATATATATATATATATACATATATATATATATATATATATATATATATATATATATATATATATATATATATATATATATATATATATATATATATATATATATATATATATATGGATTACCTTTACATGTGACCATCAAATGTTTGAAAGACAGTTTTCAAGTTCTGAAAACTTTGAGCGGATGAAGGTTGAATGTGCAATGAGCGAATGCACAGTGAGAGTCACTCATTGCACACCGACATTTAGGGCAAGCGCACTATAGTGGGGAGTTGGAAATGGTTCCATTCCCTGCTGTAGTGTGATCTCGGAGTTAGAATAATAAAGAGGGGGTGGGTGCAGGGGCTTGCCCCCTGCATTACACGGCATATACTTTTGTTGTCAACATTCATGTTAAAAACAGTGATCGCTTGTCTGACGGTTGCTTTTTTTTATTTTCTTTATTGTCGCTTTTCAGTTTAGTTTTATGATTATGAGGATATGACTACTCGCACAAGTGTGATTCGAGGTTTTAAACGTAAACCATATAGATATAGATATTTAGAGAGAGAGATGCATATTATATATATATATATATATATATATATATATATATATCTTGAGAGATTGAGAGAACTATAGCTAGTCTACAACTATAGCTATTCTCGAACATTAGCCTTGACTTCAGAGAAGTAGGTGACAAACAGGACTGGGCCCAGTACAGAACCCTGGGGTACTCCACTGGTGTCCATTCTCTTGGTGGAGTTGGTCTCACCAGTACTGATGTCTCGGGTCCTGTCTATGAGCCAGCCTGCAGTCCAGCAAGTTATATAGGGATTTATGCCTAGTACAAAGAACTTGTCAACAATGCCTGAGTGGGGTATTGTATCAAATTCCTTGCCAGGTCAAGATATGTGATATGTACTGTTTTACCCTTGTTCATTGCCTTGGTGACCCTCATAAAGAAGTCTACAAGGTTAAGTAGGCATGTCCTTCCCCTAAAAAAGGCAAACTGGGATGAGTCTAGTGTCTGTAGGATGCCAATGTCCTTGTTTATCATTTCCATGATATTTCATTCCGTGGCTTTGGATATTAGGCTCATTACACTAATGGGTCTGTAGTTCCCTGGGTTGGTTGATGGTCCACCCTTGTGAGGGGGGATGACTGTTATGGTCCTCCAGTCTCTTGGAACACAGCCTGTTATGAGGCTGTAGTTGAAGGTGCCTCAAGTGGTCTTGATATGTCATATTTTAGACTGTATAAACACATCTGGGGATACCACCAGGACCCACAGAGGTGGTGTCCTTGGCTTTAGTGAGTGCTGCCAGCACCTGGTCCTTACTGATAGTTGGTGGATGTATGTTGGAGTGGACATCACCTGGACCAGTTGGGAGATGGATGAAGTTTGAGTTGAATGTATTAGCCAGTAGATTTGCTATGCCATCCTCATTGGTAATGCTGGTGCCATTCACCACCAGTTCAGCAATCTACTGTGTGCTACCTTTAGGATTCCAGACATAGTTGTAGAAGGCCTTGTGATTTTCCTAAGCCTATCAGGCTATACTAACCTCATATTTGGCTTTGTTGGACTTAATTAGGCCACTTACTTTCTTATTTAGTTGTTTAACACAGCACTTGTCTTTAAGAGAGTTGCTCTTCCTGATTTTGGTCCTGGGTTTTTCTTTTATTACATACACTGTTTAAGTGAAGATCCCACCAGAGGGGTTGTTTTTAGTGTGTGTTTTGGATTTACATATGTTTGGTACAGCAAACTCTAATGTAGCCATTCACATGTATGTATAGGGACTCTGAATAATTCTCCATGGGTAGATGTCATCTCAGGGTTACTGTAGCCTTGAATGCTGACAAACTGTCACTTAGTGGGATGTAGTTTAGTTCATAACTGTTACTGGCTTTGCTGGGTTTTCCAGATTGAGTTTTACTTCAAAAGAGACAGCTTTGTAATCAAACCGGACTAGTGAGGGTGTGACTGGGAAGAGGTCAGCGCTTTCCCATTTTGGTGAGTACCAGACCCAGTATGTTTGATCTTCTGGTTGTGGCTGACTGGTTGGAGCATGTACTGTTCTAGGCAGTTTGTGTTAATAATGTCCAGAAAGAATTGTGCCTGTGAGTTCCAGGCAGTGTAAATTTCCCATTCTATAAAGGAGAAGTTAAAGTCACCCATGAATAGGGTGTTTGGTTGAATGGAGAGCACCTCCAGTAGGTTTAGGTAAGAGATGTGAGACTCTAGATGCATAGATGGTGACCTGTAGTTAGCCATGCTACGGTGAGGGACCTTATCTATGATGAAATGCAGGTGGATGGGATACATGGTATCATCAGTTTAACCAACCTGACAGTATGTTTGTTGCTACTGTAGATGGAAACATATCCACTTTTGGCCACAGTCTGTGCTGTTTTCGGTCTAAATCTGTGGAAAGCAATGTAGCCTTGCTTTGTCAAAGTACTTTGTATAGTTTTAAACTATGTCTCATTCATGACACAGATGTCTACATTCTGCAGAGTGAGGAAGGCTTGAAGGGTGTGGAGTTTTTGTTTAGGCTGTTAGCACTGAGTAGTAAGACCTTAATGTTGCTTGAACACTTTTTCACTATATTGGTGGCTTTGTTTTATTGGCATTGAGAAAAAAAGGCTCTAAGTGAGTGGATGACATTTTAGCCAATATCCGATAGCCAGAGGGGACAGGTGCAGCCCATTCTTGGCAAAGCAATGTGGTCTGTAGACCATGTCCTCCCATGCTTACAGATATTGGATTTCCATGGAGTTACACCAGAAACTAAGCCAATTATTAAATTCAGTCATTTTATGTTTGTACTGTGTCATCATTATTTGTGAAGGCAGAATGCTGTTCAATGCAAGGTTCATACCTGTCTGTGAAACATATTCCCTGAGAACCATTACGTCTCTTTTCATATAGTCCAGTGAGGTATGTCCCAGGAAATTTACACCCTCATGGACTATGATGGAATTGTACTGGTCCTGGGGTGTAGGGACTTGAGTGCACATGTGATATTGTGGAGCCTGTCTCTAGATAAGCCACTGACCGTTATCTTCTCCTTGTCTAACCTGGTGAGTGGGGCATCTGTCTATCACACAGTTAGTCCTCAATAACAAGAGTATTAGGTAAAGGACATGTTTGCCTTATGGGCTTAGCTCTTGGGGGACCATTGGGTGTAGAGTTATGGGAAATGGTTCATGTTTCTTATGGTGTGCGTTTTAGTGATTGCTCAAGAACAGTGTTGTCATTAGGCATCTCTGAATCTTTTGGAGATTTGGGAAAGTTCCTTTTAAGAGCATCAGAATAAGACCATCTGTCTGTGGGGTTGCTCATCGATGGAGTGAATGACTGTGAAATCTGGTTGAGTGTTCTTCTCATCAAAATGTGAAGATTTTAGATGAATTGGACATTGAATACATGTGATAAGGGAAGTATGTGTTTGGAAAACTAATGCAGATACTTTCAGACATTCTGAAGATTTTGGTATTAGGGGATGGGTGTGTTTGTGCAAATATATATGATTACAGTTAGAGTCATCATCGTCTTCTTTTGGCTGTTCCCATTAGGGGTCGCTACAGCAGGTCACCTGTTTCCATTTCTTCCTGTCCTCTGCATCTTGCTCTGTCACACCAACCACCTGCATGTACTCTCTCACCACATCCATAAACCTTATCTTAGGCCTTCCTCTTTTCCTGTTACCTGGTAGCTTCATCCTTAGCATCTTTTTCCCACTATACTCAGCATCCCTCCTCAGCACATGTCCAAACCAACATAATCGTGTCTCTCTGGCTTTGTCTCCAAACCTTCCAACCTGGGCTGACCCTCTAATATACTTATTCCTAATCCTGTCCACCCTCATCACACCCAGTGCAAACCTTAACATCTTTAATTCTGCCACATCCAGCTCAAACTCCTGCCTTTTTGTCAATGCCACTGTCTCCAACCCATATAACATAGCTGGTCTCACTACCCTCTTGTAGACCTTCCCTTTCACTCTTACAGGTACTCGTCTGTCACAAATCACTCCTGACACTCTTCTCCACCCACTCCATCATGCCTGTACTCTCTTCTCCACCTCTCTTCCACACTCACCGTTACTCTGAACTATTGACCCCAAGTATTTAAACTCATCCACCTTCACCACCTCTACTCTTTGCATCCTCACCATTCCTCTATCCTCCCTCTCATTCACACACATATATTCTGTCTTAGTCCTGCTGACCTTCATTCCTCTTCTCTCTAGAGCATATCTCCATCTCTCCAGGGTCTCCTCCACCTGTTCCCTCCTCTCACTACAGATCACAATGTCATCTGCAAACATCATAGTCCATGGGGACTCCTGTCTGATCTCATCTGTCAACCTGTCCATCACCATTGCAAATAAGAAAGGGCTCAGAGCTGATCCTTGATGTAACCCCACCTCCACCTTAAACGCATCTGTCACTCCCACTGCAGACCTCACTGCTGTCACACTACCCTCATACATATCCTGTACCACTCTTACATACTTTTCTGACACTCCTAACCTCCTCATACAATACCACAACTCCTCTCTAGGCACCCTGTCATATGCTTTCTCTAAGTCTACAAAAACACAATGCAACTCCTTCCGACATTCTCTGTACTTCTCCATCAACACTCTCAGAGCAAAGATCGCATCTGTAGTGCTCTTTCCTGGCATGAAACCATACTGCTGATCACTAATCATCATGTCCCTTCTTAACCTTGCTTCCACTACTCTTTCCCATAACTTCATGCTGTGACTGATCAGTTTAATCCCTCTGTAGTTACTGCAGCTCTGCACATCACCCTTATTCTTAAAAATCGGTACCAAAACACTTTTTCTCCATTCCACAGGCATCCTCTCACTTTCTAAGATTTCATTAAACAATCTGGTTAAAAACTCCACTGCCATTTCACCTAAACACCTCCATGCTTCCACAGGTATGTCATCTGGGCCAACAGCCTTTCCATTCTTCATTCTCTTCATAGCTATCCTTACTTCCTCCTTGCTAATCCATTGTACTTAATGATTCACTATCCCTACATCATCCAACCTTCTCTCCCTCTCATTCTCTTCATTCATCAACCCCTCAAAGTACTCTTTCCATCTCCTCAACACACTCTCCTTGCTTGTGAGTATGTTTCCCTCATTATCCTTTATCACCTTTACCTGCTGCACATCTTTCCTAGCTCAGTCCCTCTGTCTAGCCAATCAGTAAAGGTCCTTTTCTCCCTCCTTAGTGTCCAACCTTTTATACAACTCTTCATATGCCTTATCCTTAGCCTTTGCCACCTCTCTCTTTGCCATGCACCTCATCTCCTTATACTCCTGTCTACTTTCTTCATCTCTCTGACAATCCCACTTCTTCTTTGCCAACCTCTTTCTCTGTATACTCTCCTGTACTTCCTCATTCCACCACCATGTCACCTTGTCGTCCTTCCTCTGTCCAGATGTGATACCAAGCACCTTTCTAGCCGTCTCCCTTACTAGCTCTGCTGTAGTTACCCAGCTATTTGGTAACTCTTCACTGCCACCCAGTGCCTGCCTTAACTCATCCCTGAACTCCACCTCACAATTACACTTTTTCAATTTCCACCACTTGATCCTTGGTGCTGCCCTCACACTCCTCCTCTTCTTCTTGATAACCAACGTCATCCTACAAATCACTATCCTATGCTGCCTAACAACACTTTCTCTGGTCACCACTTTACAGTCTCCAATCTCCTTCAAACTGGCCCTCCTACATAAGATATAATCCACCTGTGTGCATCTTCCTCCACTCTTGTATGTCACCTATGCTCCTCCCTCTTGTTAAAACACATATTCACCACAGCCATGTCCATTCTTTTCGCAAAATCCACTACCATCTGACCTTCTGCATTCCTTTGTTTAACACCATACCTACCCATCACTTCCTCATCCCCTCTGTTCCCTTCACCAACATGCCCATTGAAATCTGCTCCAATCACCACTCTCTCACTCTTGGGTACAGTCATCACCACTTCATCCAATTCACTATAAAATTTTTCTTTCTCATCCATTGCACACCCAACTTGTGGAGCATATGCACTAACAACATTCATCATTACACAATCAATTTCCAGCTTCATAAACATCACTCTATCCGACACTATTTTCACCTCCAAAACACTCTCAGCATACTGATCCTTCAGAATAACTCCTACGCCATTTCTCCTCCCATCCACACCATGATAAAACAATTTGAACCCATCTCCAATACACCTAGCCTTACTCCCCTTCCATCTGGTCTCTTGCACACACAATATACCAACCTTCCTTCTGTCTATCATATCAGCTAGCTCTCTCCCTATACCAGCCATACTGCCAACATTCAAAGTTCTGACCCTCACTACCACAGTCCTAGCCTTTCTCCTCTCCTCCTGCCTTCGGCCATGTCTGCCGCCTCTTCTCCTCCTTCGGTCAACAGTAGCCCAATTTCCACCAGCACCCTGTAGGCTAACAGTACTGATGGCGGTCGTTGTTAAGCTGGGCCTCGACCGATCCGGTATAAAAAATTTTTCTTGGCAACTGCATGAAATGTTTTGGTGAAGTTTTACTCCGGATGCCCTTCCTGAAGCAACCCTCCCCATTTATCTGGGCTTGGGACCGGCACAAAGAAATGCACTGGCTTGTGCATCCCCAGTGGCTGGGCAACTTTCCCCATTTATCCGGGCTTGGGACCGGCACAAAGAAATGCACTGGCTTGTGCATCCCCAGTGGCTGGGTTATATGATTACAGTTAGAGTAAGGGGATATATATAAGTATAGTGCATACAAGTCAATACGTGTGTGTAATACACCTATTGGCTATAGGTGTTTAGGCTCAAACCCTGTACCTTTGCTTCAGGGTAAGAACAGCCTAAAGTCCCTAACCATCACCATTTCTGAACTGTGTTCAGATTTGCTTTTTTAATGGTTGTGAGCTATGGTGAGAACTGAAGTATTTCTCCCATTATTGTTTTTGATGTTTGTCCAGGTTTTTTATGCTAAGGTGTGAAGTGAGAACTGAATTTGTATTCCCTCATTATTGGCTTTGTTTGTCCAGGTTTTTTGTGCTAAGAGGTTGAGAGCTATCTAAATGATAGCCGTTAAGTTTGTCTTGCTATTTTTCAAACTGCTGATTTAGCATAGTGGTATGTTGCGCTGACTATAGTGCATATGGTTCTGGGTTCAAGACATGCATGGTAATAACACAGCATTTTATTCTAGCAACTTTTCAAAATTATACAAGCAATGTTTAAAATGTGTCCCTGTTTTTTGGGCTTTTGCCCCCCCCCCACACACACACACACACACACACAATAAATGTTGGCTTTTTCCAGATTTCTTGTGCTGCAAAGTTCAGAGATACAGCTGAGTGTCAACATTTTACAAGGAGCTGAGAGCTGCAGAGGAACTTAAGTTTAGTGCTGCTTATTCAGAGTCGGCTTGTACTGTTAAAAGCACAGCAAGTAGTGTACTTGCTTTTGATGCAGAAGGCTGTGGGTTCTTCTCCCACAGTAGGTAAATGCATTGCTGATACTGTACTGTGTTGTAAAAGGGGGTGGATGCTGTAGTCTGTTTTGGCAAAGATATCTAGTAGTAACTATGAACCTGTTATCAGTTTGCCATCCATTCCCTATTGCAATATTACTAGCGTATCATTGTTTTTAATGCAACATAGGCAATTTATTCCTCAAGGGCAACAGGCACATTACTTGTAGATGAAACCATGAAATATATAGTTGTTTGCTAGCAGCAGCCTCTTCATTAGTTACAGATTTCTCTAATGTGGAATTGTGTAGATGGCTTTTACTAGTTCAGAGATTGTGCATATTTACTGATACTGGTGGACTGTAGAAGTTTGAGTAGACTTTTATGATGGAAGGTGTATCAAAGAGCATGTGTATGTTTCATGTGCAAGGGGCCTATGATTTGAAAACAGCCCAAAGTTAATCTTTATCTGCCACTGGCAAAATGTATTTTCTTTGAATGTGGGTTTCAATGCTGTTTCAATGAATGTGAGTTTCAAGGGCAGAGAAGTTTTAATGCTAAGTCTAGTTTCATTGTGAGACTGCATTGCTTTGTTTAGCAGATATTTATTGGTGTTCGTGCTGTAAAATGCAAAATAAAACTTTTTCTGGCAAATCATTTAGGAATGAAGTCATTAAATAATGACCGACGTCAAGTTTCAGACGTCATAATCTTCAGAAAAATGCATGCTAAAGCAAGACCTGATATTCTAGCAACTGTCTTAAGTTTATACAAGGTCAATTTTTAGTACTGTTTGTATGTTCCTCCAATATATTTGGCCTTGTCCAGATTTCCTGCATTAAGAGGTTGAGAGGTATATGCAAATAAATTGCTTTATAGAATTAGGAATATCCAAACCTCTCAACTATTCCCAATTTTGGCTCAAAATGTTGCTCTCCCCTAATAATCTCTCCGCAAAATAGCAATTTTGAAAGAAAATGTGGAGGGTTTACTTTACTTTTATAAATAACTGTAATGATCAGAGTTATACATTACTTTTATTTCAGAAATGCATGTAGATTCTCTAATTTTGTCAGCTGCTCTAAGTTAACTGTGCTCATATTAAAATGGTGTCCCTTCTTTGACAGGTTCCCAGCTGTACTGTCTGGCAATTTTATATTTTTGCATCACATTTTTGGTCCGTTTTTCATAAAATTGTGTTTTTCTGGCAAATCAGTGGCAAATTGTTAAAGACTGAAGTTAGAAAATAATGGCAGATATTTGAGTTTCAGATTTCATACCTTTCAGAAAATTCGTACTAATACAAGACCTACTACTATTCTATTATCTTTCTAAGTTTATAAGGGCAATATTTAAAAAAAAAATGTCCTTATTTTTGGGCCTTTGCCTCAGTTTTATTTATGAGTTTGTTGCTCTAAGAGGTTGAGAGGTGTGTGTGTGTGTGTGTGTGTGTGTGTGTGTGTGTGTGTGTGTGTGTGTGTGTGTGTGTGTGTGGTAGGTAGGTAGCATACCTCTCAACTGTCCAAATTTTGCAGAATGTCCAGATTTTTGCCCCATATTTTTTGTCTGTTCCTCATACATTTTGTGATTTTCTAGAAAATTATTGAAGGCTGAAGTTGCTAAATAATGACAGACATTTGAGTTTCGGACTTCATGTCTTTTAGAAAAATTCATACTAGCACAAATCCTGTTATTCTAGCAACTTTCTCATACTAGCACAAATCCTGTTATTCTAGCAACTTTCTAAGTTCATGAGAGCATTATTTAATATCTGTCCCTATTTATTTTAGGCTTTGTCCATATTTCTTGCACTAAGAGGTAGGTAGGGGTGTGTGTGTGAATGAAACATCCTAGTTAGGGGTAGCAGGTGGTTAGTAATTTACTCAAGCTCAAAACCTGTACCTTAGTTATAGAAAACAAAAGCATAAATTCTCTACCCCAACTACCATGCTGCATTTTTCATAGAACTGACCTTTCAGGTTAATTTTCAATTAAGGAACCGAGTTTGAGTGAATTTATATTATATTACTGAAGAGGCATTACAGCGAATGCCTCTTCATCTACACTAAAAGAGCGAACCGTGAATTACGAGAATGGCCGTAGCTTGGCTGGGGAGGGGGGTAGCAGTTTGAGAGCTGTGAGTACAAATTTGAAAATCCTAGCTACACCCCTGGTTCAAAGCCCCTATGTATCACCTTACTAATGAGTGTTATCCCTTGTCTGGAGCAGATATCACTTCTAAAATTCATACTTATAACTTTAACACCAGTAAGTTGGCAACAATACAAAAGCACAGTCGTAATCATTTATTTATTTATTTGCATTTGTTTTTCTGGAAAGTCTAACTGGAAAAAAATATATATTGGAGGCCTAGGAAGAAAGCTCCTGGTCCTGGCCCTTATCCTGTTTAGCATCTACTTCTCAGAAGTCCAGGCCAACACAGAAGGACTCTGGCTGACCAAGTTCACTGATGACTGCAAGCTAGGAGTCATTATCAACTCCCCAAGTGAGGCACACATCCTACAAAAGGGCCTCTCTGAGACCAATGACTGGTGTCAGAACCATGGCCTGAAGCTTAACGCCAAAAAATGCATTATCATCCCCTTTGGAAAAAACTCAGTTCCCCCTGAATTACCATGTTGATGGGAGCCCACTGAACACTGAAGGGGCCATAAGAGATCTGGGCACCTCACCTTCAACCACCACATTGTCATTGTGGTCATAAAGTCCTTCTATGTGGCACATCTTATAACCAAAGGTATCGCATCCAGGAAGAAAGAGGTCATCATCCCTCTCTACTCATCCCTCATTAGACCAATCATCAAATATAACACCCCGTTTGGCATGTACCTGACCAGACACCTACAACAGCTGGAGAGGCCACAAAAGTACCTCACAAAAAAGAACCTAGGCCTTAAACACATGTCCTACACAGACAGACTCAAGAAACTTCAGACGTTCTCAGTCTCTTATCATCTACTTAGAGGTGATCTCTGCTTGACTTACAAAGCCATGTCCGACCCAGCCCTACTTGAAATGCTACACCTAAAGAAATCCCAATCCTCCTGTGCCACACGCTCCAGAGATCACAACCTCATTACCACAATTAACAGAACATGCTGGAGGGACAAGTTCATTGCCCAAAGACTGCTCATACTCTGGAATAAGCTTCTCATTTATGTCAAGCAGGGCACCTCACTGGCCCTTTTCAAGAAAAATCTTGACGAGTGGATGGGTAACAGAAAGTTCACCCCAGGGATCACTCAAGTTGCCCTACTGGATAGGGGCACTGTGAACTAACACCAGGTAGCACGGTGTCTGAGCAACTTTTTTAGACTAGGATTTTAAAGGCTCCATGGCCATTGGCCTAGCACACACCTATGAACCTATGAAAATATGAAAACAAACTTGGAAAATAACAAAAAAATATGAACACGACCTGGATACACTCCAAAAAATTATTTATTAACAAATAAAGTAAGCGCTTTCATACAGGATAGTACCTGTACTTCTTCAGACAAGACAAGACAATACTGAATACAAGACCTTATATACACTCTCCCAGAATGTAAATCTAATAAGCTCTATCACATGGTCATTTAAACATTAATTACATTAAATAAAAGACCTAGCTTGGAATAATATAAGAAAACCATTAGAAAATACTTTGAAAAATACATTTCAAAATACCTCAGTAGTGTACATTAGAAGTATATTGGAAAAGTAGCCACTAACACCTGGTAAAAATGTTAACTAACACTTATAAGACTGGAAAATGAATAAATAGTAATAAATTATATAAGAAATAGATAAAAATGGATACAAATGACTGTTAAAAACATTCTTATACACCATAAGGATGTTAAAATTCATCTATTTGAATATAGATACCTTGTAAAAATGGTAACATAGATGGATGTAGAAAATGAACAATTTAAACAATCTAAAATTCTGAAAAAAATACCAAGAAAAATGCAGGCCTTTATCTTATAAGGCTTCACAGTTTAAGTATGTAAGCTATGGAGCACATTTCATTCATCTCTGGGTACATAAATGCATCACATCTTAGCTGCCACAACAATTCACATTTCTCCAATCTCAGAGAGGTGGGACCACTTTGAATATTTGTGTCAACTGTATCAATAACTCAGAATTCAAAAACATGTTCTGGTGAATTGATAATGCGTTTAGCTAATGCTTTCTCTATCCTTTCATTCCTAATAATATAAAGGTGTTTGTACATTCTGTATCTTAGTCTTCTGTCGGATTTTCCTATGTAAAAGACAGGACACATTTTGCACTGGGTCAGGTATATAATGCTACGAGTGTTACAATTGTATCTAGCCTTGCATGGAAATCTCATATTCCTGATTTCAAAAGAGAGTCCTGTGCTCACATGTTTACAGTAGAGGCAGTTTTCACATTTGAACATTCCTTTAGTCCTAGGATTGTCTATTCTCCTCTGCTCCAACATGCCCTTCTTGAATATGGTTCTAGGTTTACTTGGTAAACTAACTCTTAAGTTTGTATCAGCTACTATTAAGCCCCAATTCTTGTGTATTACACATTTAATAATATATGTTTCATTACTAAATGGGGTCACAAATGTGATGGAAAAATTCATAAATGGATCTACGGAGGAATGCATAGTGAGTCTATTATTATGTAGACTAAAAGAGCTATGGTCATTCCCATACACACAGCCCCTATTAGAGAGCATCATAAAGGAGGTCACATCTAAGAGACCAACAGGGTTTTATAAAGCCATCTTAAAATGATTCCTTAGTTGTGAATGGGAATGACCATAGCTCTTTCAGTCTACATAATAATAGACTCACGCCATAGATTCATTTACGTTTACATTTATAAATCTACATCATCAGTGTGCTGAAAGAATGGTAATAGGGTGAATTTATAACAGTGAGTTGCAGCACTATGGTGGAAAAATGCATTCAAGAAAAGAAACCATTCCTACTGTTCAGATGGATAAGTCATTATCTAAAAAACAAAAACAAAAGGTGCAAGAATCTACTTAGATCTATATGAGAAAATACATCTGAGAAAGCACTGTAGAGAAGTGCCTTTAGGAGTGAATGTGTAAGCAAATAGACAATGCACTTGCCTCCTAAGCCAAGGATTGTGGATTCTAGTCCCATCCAAGTATGACATAACCTTAGGGGGTTGGCATAATGGTTAAGATATTTACTTCACAGACACAAGGTACAGGGTTTGACTCTGACCTTTAGGTTGGGAAACCTGGCTAGGATTAAAATGGCTTACAGGGGCAGATAGCTTAGCACCAACCTATGAACCTGCACTTATAGAACCCATGAATTACAAACTGAAGCAGCAAAAAAAGGATGTTCAGAGTACATTGGACTTGGGAGTGATAGAGGAATCATGTAGTGAATGGGACAGTCAAGCTGTGCTAGTGTTTAAGCTGGATGGCCTGATTAGCCGTTGTGGTGTGTTTTGAAATCTTATCAATGTGCCAAAATTTGACACCTATCCTTCATCCTCATATTTACAAACTCAGAAAGACAGCAATGCTAGCTACTTAGCCTGCTTGGAAATAACCAAAAGGTATTTTTGAGTCCCTTTGAGAACAGAGTATAACAAGAAAACAGTCTTCAATGTAGCGAGGAATTTTGCCATTTCACTCTATTGCCTTTGGAGTACATGGAGCTCCAGCCACTATTCTGCAAGTAATGCACAATGCAGTAGAGCACTGTGACTCATCTGCAGTGTCACACCTGCACAATGTGGTACCATACTGATGGACTAGGAATCCCATCTCCCTAGACTACAAGTAGTCATAACAGCCATCAGGAAAACAGGTCTAACTGTGAAGGCTGACAAGATGAACGCTGTATGAAACAAACATCTTTAGGGTATTTGATAGGGAAGGGAATAATACAGCACCAGAAAAAGAAAATAGAGACCATAAGGACATGGTCAATTCCAATGATAAGGAAGTGGATTAGAATATTTTCAGGACTAGCAACCTATTATCAAAAATGTATTAAAGATGTTGCCATCATAGCTTATACCATGGTAGATCTGACAAATGGGAAGGCCTCTATAAAGATTAGATGGCTAGTAGCAGCTCATGAAGCCTTTAATAAATTGCAATCCCTGTTATGGTCTGAACTTGTTTTGCTCATACTAAGTTTTCAGCTACCTTTCACGGTATATACTAGTGGCACATCTAAAGCTACTTGGAGGCAGTATTACCACATGATGCTAGGGTAAGAAACTTTATTTTTAAGCAGAAATCTGACTGAGGCAGAAAGCAAATATTCTGCTAGATAGTAAAAGAGTGTCTAGCAATAAAGTGGGTACTCTTTTCTTATTAATGTTATTTAATGGATAGACATGTTTCCAGGTACTTGATTGTATCCCATTGTTATGATTAGCTAAGCAGATGAATGTCAATTCCAGGGTATACAGATAGAAGCTTTTCATATAGCTTTTGTATTGTGGGATACCTCATAGGCCTGATATTGCATATACAATGCTTATGACATTTCCATGTCCCAAAACACTTGCATTTAAGTTCAAACCCCAGGATCTTGAGTTGGGATGGAAATGCTATGTAGCATTTTGTGAAACAGAATGCTGTATGAGAAGTAAATATTGTAATAAATGCTATATTTCTAAAGATTAGGACTTTACAGCATTGATAATGATAATGCCATTGTGTGATGTAACTATGTAATAATAATTTTGTTTCTTTAAGAACAGTCAGGAATAGCTAGATGAGAAATGTCTTCATATTTGATTAATGTGTTATTATGAGACTAATTATGTGATTTATTTATATAAAAGGGGAGCTTTTATTAACTATGGCAGATTTTCTACTGTTTCAAGGGTGAGACTTACTGTGTCATATCAGAAGACTGAAGTTCAAATGGAGGCTGTCATTCTGCCTCAAACAAAGGTATGTCCTCATATATGGAGAGTGAGATTTTTCAAGAAGGCAGGATATTATCAACTGTCTAAAGTGAGAAGTTCTCAAAAACATGATAATCTGACCCTAGAATGGGATGCTGTATGGGGAAAAAGATTCATTCAGAAGCTGCAAAAAATTCATATTTGATGGGCCAAAAGTCTGTAGTTCCTGCACATACTTTATTTTCACATGGTGAGAATTTTATATAAATATAAACTCATCTATATAGGTAGATAGATATAGCTAGATGTGTATGTGTAAATATATAGGCACATTTCACTTTGTCAAATGATTAGTTCATTGACAGAGTAAAGTACTTAGAAAATAAATCAAGCTCACTCATTACCAGATGTTGTAGGTATTAAAAGAAGGAAGACTGATGTTGTAGGTATTGAAAGAAGGAAGACTGAGTGCACATTGTAATATAAGTGTGGATTTGGCATTTTAATGGTGAAGCTTTTGTGTGTACTGAAAGGTTCTGCATTAGGTGGTGGGAGTGCATGTCAAGTGTTTGTGGGTTAAGGATAGATAAGTGCTAGGAAAGGGGATAGATTTAGTGTTGAGCATATATTCTGCTTTCTGAGTGTCTTGTGTACCAGACGTGTTATGGTAAGGGTTTTGTAAGGTAAGGTGTAGCACTGGGGTTATGGCAAGGGTCTGAGTGAAAGTTATCATACATTAGTAAGGTGGTACAGGGAGGCAAAGCTCCCATGTCCATCCTAAGTAATGCATGCTAACCATAACCCTTCCCTTTCCATTAGGAAAACCCATCCTGTAAAACTACTACTTTGTTGCTTTCCTTTTATGATCAGTTTATTAGCCTGATTTTCACATTGCTGGTATCAATTTTTGATACTTGTGATTTTGCTAAATCAAAAATATATATGTGTGTGTGTGTGTGTGTGTGTGTGTGTGTGTGTGTGTGTGTGTGTGTGTGTGTGTATGTGTGTGTGTGTGTGTGTGTAATATATATATATATATATATATATATATATATATATATATATATATGTGTGTGTGTGTGTGTGTGTGTGTGTGTGTGTGTGTGTGTGTGTGTGTATGTGGATAGATAGCACAGATAGTATATATATATATATATATATATATATATATATATATATATATATATATATATATATATGGGTTCACTTCATAATCTCGATATTCTGAAATACCGAATTTCAGAATACCGAGATTAGAATACCGAATGCCCGGAATCGCGAAACACCAGAAGTGCGAAATTCAAAATACCGAAGTTCGGAGCTTCTGGTGTTGCGGTGTATGAATGGATGTAAGTGCAGGTAAATTTGTATGAGTGTGTAGATTATGTGCAGTAGTGTATGTTAGTGTGTGTTTTGGTTGTGATGTGTGTGTGCATGGGGCTGTGAAATGTGTGGGTGTGAATTGACTTTGTGTGTGTGATTGTGCGGTCTCGGAGTTAGAATATTTAAGTAGGTTAGTTTTGTTTGTGTGTGGGAGGCAGTTGTGTGTATGTGAGTGTGTGTATGTAAGCGTTGGGATTTTGAATTTCGCGATTATGGGCAGTCGGTATTGTGGTATTTTGGCTTTAGATCTCGATATTCTGAAATTCGGTATTTCAGAATTTCGGGATTATAAAGTGAATCCATACATATATATATATATATATATATATATATATATATATATATATATATGTGTATGTATATAGGTTCCATTCAAGTAATCAAGGTTTCAGAACTTCGAATTTCATATGGCCGAAAACATATGATCGAAGTTTTAAAACTCTGAACACTTAAATGGAGATCTCCATACAGTGCAGAATGGGAATATTCCCTTTTCCTCACTGTAGTGCAATCTTGGAGTCTGTATATATTAATAGCGGAGGAGGTGTGAGGGTGCAGGGGGGCTTGCCCTCCTACATAAATGTGTTTTAATTTGTTTTTGTTTTTTGTTTTTTTTTTGAATGTTTGAAGTTCCCTGATATTCAAAGTTTTTGTAATTTTGATCATTCAAAGTAGACCCATATATATATATATATATATATATATATATATATATATATATAAAATAGATATAGCTATAGAAATAGATGTAGATATAGATAGGTATAGCTAAATAGATACATAAATAGATGTGGGTGTACTACTTATAATCAAAAACATCCAATGATTCAATGTTGCCTGTGAAAATATCAACCTCATAAAATAAAAACATTAACATTGACATGCCAGAACAAATGCACTGAGAAACAGCCTAGGCGCATGTAAAACCTTATATTTATAAAGCATAATAAAACATTGTTTTTTACAGTGGGCAAGCTCCTCTACATATCCCCCACCTACACCTCTTGCTAATTATCTCTACTGGCTCCACAGTTGCACAAAAAACGAGGTATAGGTATATTTTCCCACCCTGGAAATTATATGATCTCACACACCTGTTAACCATCAGCTTAGCTGACCAAATGCAGTTGATTAAACAGCTGTCAACCACATACACTCAGAAACAAATGGCAAAAAATGAAAACTAGTAAAATAACAAACAAGATGGACCTGGAAACAATAAGAACGGACTCGATATAATAGGCACTGTTTTAATGTAAGCGCTTTCGGCTCAGTCACTACTAAGCCTTCTTCAGACAAACAGTGAAAACAGTAACAATAGGAATTTAAATACAATACCTAATTAGATAGTGATTATTAATTAAAAGGGAAATGCTCACCATATAAAACATTAAACATAAAAATCCTTAAAAATCAAAATAAACACAGAAACCTCACTACTCTAAAAATATTCATGTGTATAGCAGACAGCCTGAGATTACTCATAAATAATGACAGATACAATAAGCATTATTCCTTATAATATAAAAAAGAATGTCTCAATACTTATATTAACACTCATTACTATTCCTAAGCTATATATGCTTAATAAAATATATATGTATATATATATATATATATATATACATATAGGAAAGAAAATGTTACATATATATATATCCATATATTTAATTTAAACTAGCTAGAATATAAATAATGAATAAAAATAGGCTAATATTATTTATTCTACCTATTTAATGACAACAATTTTAAAATACACTTAATGGACAGTGTT
Organism: Protopterus annectens; assembly: GCF_019279795.1. Taxonomy (NCBI): domain Eukaryota; kingdom Metazoa; phylum Chordata; order Ceratodontiformes; family Protopteridae; genus Protopterus; species Protopterus annectens. Next base: position 67,409,364 of record NC_056726.1, on the reverse strand, counting down.
TCATTTATGCCCGGATGGGACTGTGCATTGGTTAATACTTGCCGTTTTAATTCATCCAACTCTAGTTTTAGTTGCCAAGGGCCCCCTCTAATATCCAAGGTTCGTTGTTGCAAAATAATGAACTTAAATGAATGAGTTGGATGCTGTAAGATGTGCTTGGCTAAAGCATTATTAGGGTCCAATTTATTAATAGCATATATGTGTTCATACACCCTCTGTCTAAATTTTCTCTCTGTTTTCCCTATGTAAAATCCATTACATTGTTGACATAAGGCTGCATAAACAACAATTTTGCTTTCACAATTGAATTTGGAATTGAGAACATATCTTTTATCTCTAATAAAACAAGCTTGACCAAGCAACATATGTTTACATTGCTGGCAACAACCACACTTAAACATCCCTCTAATGTTAGAATGAGTCAGACAAACATTACGCTTTTTTTCAAAAATATTTTTTTAAATTAGGACCCCTCTTATAGGTTATTTTTGGTCTATGCCCTAAGGTCTTCAACAAGGACTCATTGTTTTTAATTACTGACCAATTTTTATACAAAATTTCTTTAATAATTTTATGGTCCAATGAATAAGTAATTAAAAAACTTGTTTGGTATAGGCTGTTATGAGGACTATCTAAAGTTACAACTTCATTAGGCACATTAATAAAGGTTGCCTCAGAATTCAAAACTAGCCCTACTTTAACCATTAATAAGGGTTTAAAATGCCCAGACAGTCGTTTTTGTTCAACTTCTGATCTAATAGTGCTAATTAGATGACATGGATAACCTCTATTCAAAAACATACTTTGCAATAATTCACATTCACATTCAAAATCCAAGTTGTCAGAAATCATGCGAGCTGCCCTAACCATTTGTCCCTTAATGACAGCCCGCTTCTGATGAATGGGATGACAGCTAGAAAAATGCAAAACACTGTTTGAATAGGTAGGTTTCCTAAATATTTTACTCTTAAAACAGTGTTCAACCTTATCTTTTATCAGTAAGACATCCAAAAAGTTAATGGAATCAACTCCTATTTCATGAGTGAATTCCAAAAAGGAAGTAGATTTTGAAATTGATTCTATAAATAACGGAATGTCACCTGGGTTTCCATTCCATACACAAAACATATCATCTTGGTACCTGGTGTACCAAGAGACATTATTTACAAAACATGGGTTCACAAACAAACAGGTGTGTTCCCAATGGGCCATTACCATATTGGCAAAACAGCCACCACAAGGGGAACCCATGGCTACCCCTGATTTTTGTAAATAAAATTTATTATTAAATGTCATGAAATTATTGGTCAATATGAGATCCAATAAAGAGGTTACCAGGTAGATGTCATTATGGTCTGCCTTATTAGAAACTAAAAATTCAGAAATCCATTCGATACCCAGATCATGTGGGATAACTGTGTATAGATCTTTGACATCTATGGTTAGAAATGTGCTATTTTCATTATATGTTAGTTTGTTAATGTTCTCCAAAAAAGACCACGAGTCTTTACAGATCTGAGGCTCTTTAGTCAAGAATGGTTTAAGTATATTATCAATGAATTTTGCACAACCATAAGTTATCGAACCACGTCCGTCTACAATTATTCGGAATGGCGGTTCTACTAAAGATTTGTGGATTTTTGGAGCACCAAAAACTGCAGGAATAATTGGTGCTGCCATAGATAAATATTCGTATTGATTGATATCGATAGAAGATTCTATAAATAAATCATCAATACATTGTTTGATATTCTTATATGCCACATTAACTTCATTTTGAGATACTTGACTATATGCTTGTGTATTAAGATGTTTTTCAATTCTCTCGTTATACGCCTGTTGGTCCATGAACACAAGGCCACCCCCCTTATCGGGTTTCATAACCCTGACATCAAAGTTCTTAATTAATGTAATAAGGTCTAATTCTTCCTCAGTGTAATTCATTCTATAACTATTCTTATGAAAGCTATGAATATTTCTCATGTCTAACTCACACATTTTTTCAAAAATACATAAATCAGAATGGAGTGGAGGATTGAATTAACTAGAGACTTTCAATATATTAGTGATGGTAGAATTATTACCCATCAAAATATTTAAATTAAGCTTGCGTGTAAAAAGCTTTAAATCAATAATAGTCTCTGCAATGTCAATTGTTCTGTCCGGCACAAAGGACAAACCTTTAGATAAAAGGTTGACCATTTGTTCATTAATTATTAACGAAGAAAAATTAAAAACTTTAAAATCACCTTCTGTTGAAACAGAAATTTTTAACGAAGGTGATGTATTAACAGGCATAAAGTCTATCTCTTGGGTTGCCTCCTGGTGTTCCTCGTTATCGAAGAGTTGGTACTCTTCTTCCTGTTGTTGTTGGACCGCATACTGTTCATGGAGTGAAAACCCTGGTTGGGCTGGTTCCCCTTACCAGCAATGTTCTTATTATTGTGATTATGACTATTATTATTTTGTTGATTGATGAGCCTTTCACTACGCTGCAATGGTTCACTTTGAGTTGGCTCATCAGCAAATGAAGTCGAGGCATTATTATTGTTATTATTAAGTGAATGTTGATCATCATGTACAACAGGAAAACTTTGATTATTCATATTATCTGACCTTATTGGTGGGGGGTCAGGATACGCTTCATTGTTAGCGTATGCTGTAATGTCCCTCTGTAACTTTCATTTCTTAGTGCTCAAAAACTTGTCCATTGCAGTATCAATACTAGTGTAAATACGACAGTACTCGAATTTGTACCTTAAAAAATCAACGTGACTTTTTATGATTTGGTCTAAGGTCTCCAACTCACCCTTGAACCTTATGATTTCCAAATCATAAAAATTAATAAGTGCCTTTAGGAATTCAACAGCTTGTCTGTCGAATAATTCCAATAATTCAGCATGAAATGTAGATCCAGCCACCAAGCCTGCTTGGTATCTCCATTGCCGGAGACCCTTAGGTATGACCTTTTTGTTAATACATTCATTAAGGTAGGAAACTTCAAGTTGGAGTTTCCTACACTTAAACATTTAGTATCAAATTCCTCGATGGCATTCATTAATGAGCTATTCAATTGTGAATTAGGCACTTGTTGACCCAAACTGCTGGAACCAGAATCTGTAAAAATCCCCATTGTTGAAAAAGGATGTCATTGAGGGGATATCCAGCTCATTGTTATTTCTTAATTCAGCCACATTATTGTTGCATTGTCTGTTATTAAAGTTAAAATTACTGGAATTACCTTGTCCTGGGTGAGTAGGACCAGAGGATCCGTTATTGTGAGCAACAACGTCAGCAAAAGATACATCCATGTCGAGCGGTGGTAGTCTGTTATTGTTAACGGTTCCACTCAAAAGATGTAACCTTCTAGCTTGTCTCTACCCTGGTTGAATCGAGCTGGCAGAATCGCCGGTTTGTTGTTCTTGCTGGATAAACTGAGACCTTTCAGCTTGTGCTTGTCCGAGTTGAGCAGGAACGGCAGAACCGCTAGTTTGGTGTGTTGAGGGCAGAGAAGGTGCGTCACGATCAGCCAAACATGCTGGTGTACGCATTTCAACTGTTGTATTTCCGCAATCTCGGCTTTGTGAAATATGTAGCGTACTAGGCTGGTGCAGAGGTTTAAAATTACCAGCGCTACACGATGCTTCTACCTTTGCGACAGTGATTCTACCGACCAAGAAGCACATTAACTAGAGCAGTGAGATTTCCGATAGCATCCGTTTGTTGGGAACCATTACTCGGTTCCAATACAATCTCCGTGGAGTCACTATTATCAAATAGTGGTTGTGAGTCTGCTCCGTTTCCAGCTGCCATCGAACAACACTCAGAAACAAATGGCAAAAAATGAAAACTAGTAAAATAACAAACAAGATGGACCTGGAAACAATAAGAACGGACTCGATATAATAGGCACTGTTTTAATGTAAGCGCTTTCGGCTCAGTCACTACTAAGCCTTCTTCAGACAAACAGTGAAAACAGTAACAATAGGAATTTAAATACAATACCTAATTAGATAGTGATTATTAATTAAAAGGGAAATGCTCACCATATAAAACATTAAACATAAAAATCCTTAAAAATCAAAATAAACACAGAAACCTCACTACTCTAAAAATATTCATGTGTATAGCAGACAGCCTGAGATTACTAATAAATAATGACAGATACAATAAGCATTATTCCTTATAATATAAAAAAGAATGTCTAAATACTTATATTAACACTCATTACTATTCCTAAGCTATATATGCTTAATAAAATATATATGTGTATATATATATATATATATATATATATATATATATATATATATATATACATATAGGAAAGAAAATGTTACATATATATATATATATATATCCATACATTTAATTTAAACTAGCTAGAATATAAATAATGAATAAAAATAGGCTAATATTATTTATTCTACCTATTTAATGACAACAATTTTAAAATACACTTAATGGACAGTGTTTCATTTAAGGCCGGATGGGACTGTGCATTGGTTAATACTTGCCATTTTAATTCATCCAACTCTAGTTTTAGTTGCCAAGGGCCCCCTCTAATATCCAAGGTTCGTTGTTGCAAAATAATGAACTTAAATGAATGAGTTGGATGCTGTAAGATGTGCTTGGCTAAAGCATTATTAGGGTCCAATTTATTAATAGCATATATGTGTTCATACACCCTCTGTCTAAATTTTCTCTCTGTTTTCCCTATGTAAAATCCATTACATTGTTGACATAAGGCTGCATAAACAACAATTTTGCTTTCACAATTGAATTTGGAATTGAGAACATATCTTTTATCTCTAATAAAACAAGCTTGACCAAGCAACATATGTTTACATTGCTGGCAACAACCACACTTAAACATCCCTCTAATGTTAGAATGAGTCAGACAAACATTACGCTTTTTTTCAAAAATATTTTTTAAATTAGGACCCCTCTTATAGGTTATTTTTGGTCTATGCCCTAAGGTCTTCAGCAAGGACTCATTGTTTTTAATTACTGACCAATTTTTATACAAAATTTCTTTAATAATTTTATGGTCCAATGAATAAGTAATTAAAAAACTTGTTTGGTATAGGCTGTTATGAGGACTATCTAAAGTTACAACTTCATTAGGCACATTAATAAAGGTTGCCTCAGAATTCAAAACTAGCCCTACTTTAACCATTAATAAGGATTTAAAATGCCCAGACAGTCGTTTTTGTTCAACTTCTGATCTAATAGTTCTAATTAGATGACATGGATAACCTCTATTCAAAAACATACTTTGCAATAATTCACATTCACATTCAAAATCCAAGTTGTCAGAAATCATGCGAGCTGCCCTAACCATTTGTCCCTTAATGACAGCCCGCTTCTGATGAATGGGATGACAGCTAGAAAAATGCAAAAAACTGTTTGAATAGGTAGGTTTCCTAAATATTTTACTCTTAAAACAGTGTTCAACCTTATCTTTTATCAGTAAGACATCCAAAAAGTTAATGGAATCAACTCCTATTTCATGAGTGAATTCCAAAAAGGAAGTAGATTTTGAAATTGATTCTATAAATAACGGAATGTCACCTGGGTTTCCATTCCATACACAAAACATATCATCTTGGTACCTGGTGTACCAAGAGACATTATTTACAAAACATGGGTTCACAAACAAACAGGTGTGTTCCCAATGGGCCATTACCATATTGGCAAAACAGCCACCACAAGGGGAACCCATGGCTACCCCTGATTTTTGTAAATAAAATTTATTATTAAATGTCATGAAATTATTGGTCAATATGAGATCCAATAAAGAGGTTACCAGGTAGATGTCATTATGGTCTGCCTTATTAGAAACTAAAAATTCAGAAATCCATTCGATACCCAGATCATGTGGGATAACTGTGTATAGATCTTTGACATCTATGGTTAGAAATGTGCTATTTTCATTATATGTTAGTTTGTTAATGTTCTCCAAAAAAGACCACGAGTCTTTACAGATCTGAGGCTCTTTAGTCAAGAATGGTTTAAGTATATTATCAATGAATTTTGCACAACCATAAGTTATCGAACCACGTCCGTCTACAATTATTCGGAATGGCGGTTCTACTAAAGATTTGTGGATTTTTGGAGCACCAAAAATTGCAGGAATAATTGGTGCTGCCATAGACAAATATTCGTATTGATTGATATCGATAGAAGATTCTATAAATAAATCATCAATACATTGTTTGATATTCTTATATGCCACATTAACTTCATTTCGAGATACTTGACTATATGCTTGTGTATTAAGATGTTTTTCAATTCTCTCGTTATACGCCTGTTGGTCCATGAACACAAGGCCACCCCCCTTATCGGGTTTCATAACCCTGACATCAAAGTTCTTAATTAATGTAATAAGGTCTAATTCTTCCTCAGTGTAATTCATTCTATAACTATTCTTATGAAAGCTATGAATATTTCTCATGTCTAACTCACACATTTTTTCAAAAATACATAAATCAGAATGGAGTGGAGGATTGAATTAACTAGAGACTTTCAATATATTAGTGATGGTAGAATTATTACCCATCAAAATATTTAAATTAAGCTTGCGTGTAAAAAGCTTTAAATCAATAATAGTCTCTGCAATGTCAATTGTTCTGTCCGGCACAAAGGACAAACCTTTAGATAAAAGGTTGACCATTTGTTCATTAATTATTAACGAAGAAAAATTAAAAACTTTAAAATCACCTTCTGTTGAAACAGAAATTTTTAAAGAAGGTGATGTATTAACAGGCATAAAGTCTATCTCTTGGGTTGCCTCCTGGTGTTCCTCGTTATCAAAGAGTTGGTACTCTTCTTCCTGTTGTTGTTGGACCGCATACTGTTCATGGAGTGAAAACCCTGGTTGGGCTGGTTCCCCTTACCAGCAATGTTCTTATTATTGTGATTATGACTATTATTATTTTGTTGATTGATGAGCCTTTCACTACGCTGCAATGGTTCACTTTGAGTTGGCTCATCAGCAAATGAAGTCGAGGCATTATTATTGTTATTATTAAGTGAATGTTGATCATCATGTACAACAGGAAAACTTTGATTATTCATATTATCTGACCTTATTGGTGGGGGGTCAGGATACGCTTCATTGTTAGCGTATGCTGTAATGTCCCTCTGTAACTTTCGTTTCTTAGTGCTCAAAAACTTGTCCATTGCAGTATCAATACTAGTGTAAATACGACAGTACTCGAATTTGTACCTTAAAAAATCAACGTGACTTTTTATGATTTGGTCTAAGGTCTCCAACTCACCCTTGAACCTTATGATTTCCAAATCATAAAAATTAATAAGTGCCTTTAGGAATTCAACAGCTTGTCTGTCGAATAATTCCAATAATTCAGCATGAAATGTAGATCCAGCCACCAAGCCTGCTTGGTATCTCCATTGCCGGAGACCCTTAGGTATGACCTTTTGTTAATACATTCATTAAGGTAGGAAACTTCAAGTTGGAGTTTCCTACACTTAAACATTTTAGTATCAAATTCCTCGATGGCATTCATTAATGAGCTATTCAATTGTGAATTAGGCACTTGTTGACCCAAACTGCTGGAACCAGAATCTGTAAAAAAATCCCCATTGTTGAAAAAGGATGTCATTGAGGGGATATCCAGCTCATTGTTATTTCTTAATTCAGCCACATTATTGTTGCATTGTCTGTTATTAAAGTTAAAATTACTGGAATTACCTTGTCCTGGGTGAGTAGGACCAGAGGATCCGTTATTGTGAGCAACAACGTCAGCAAAAGATACATCCATGTCGAGCGGTGGTAGTCTGTTATTGTTAACGGTTCCACTCGAAAGATGTAACCCTCTAGCTTGTCTCTACCCTGGTTGAATCGAGCTGGCAGAATCGCCGGTTTGTTGTTCTTGCTGGATAAACTGAGACCTTTCAGCTTGTGCTTGTCCGAGTTGAGCAGGAACGGCAGAACCGCTAGTTTGGTGTGTTGAGGGCAGAGAAGGTGCGTCACGATCAGCCAAACATGCTGGTGTACGCATTTCAACTGTTGTATTTCCGCAATCTCGGCTTTGTGAAATATGTAGCGTACTAGGCTGGTGCAGAGGTTTAAAATTACCAGCGCTACACGATGCTTCTACCTTTTGCGACAGTGCTTCTACACGACCAAGAAGCACATTAACTAGAGCAGTGAGATTTCCGATAGCATCCGTTTGTTGGGAACCATTACTCGGTTCCAATACAATCTCCGTGGAGTCACTATTATCAAATAGTGGTTGTGAGTCTGCTCCGTTTCCAGCTGCCATCGAACAACACTCAGAAACAAATGGCAAAAAATGAAAACTAGTAAAATAACAAACAAGATGGACCTGGAAACAATAAGAACGGACTCGATATAATAGGCACTGTTTTAATGTAAGCGCTTTCGGCTCAGTCACTACTAAGCCTTCTTCAGACAAACAGTGAAAACAGTAACAATAGGAATTTAAATACAATACCTAATTAGATAGTGATTATTAATTAAAAGGGAAATGCTCACCATATAAAACATTAAACATAAAAATCCTTAAAAATCAAAATAAACACAGAAACCTCACTACTCTAAAAATATTCATGTGTATAGCAGACAGCCTGAGATTACTAATAAATAATGACAGATACAATAAGCATTATTCCATATAATATAAAAAAGAATGTCTAAATACTTATATTAACACTCATTACTATTCCTAAGCTATATATGCTTAATAAAATATATATGTATATATATATATATATATATATATATATATATATATACATATAGGAAAGAAAATGTTACATATATATATATATCCATACATTTAATTTAAACTAGCTAGAATATAAATAATGAATAAAAATAGGCTAATATTATTTATTCTACCTATTTAATGACAACAATTTTAAAATACACTTAATGGACAGTGTTTCATTTAAGCCCGGATGGGACTGTGCATTGGTTAATACTTGCCATTTTAATTCATCCAACTCTAGTTTTAGTTGCCAAGGGCCCCCTCTAATATCCAAGGTTCGTTGTTGCAAAATAATGAACTTAAATGAATGAGTTGGATGCTGTAAGATGTGCTTGGCTAAAGCATTATTAGGGTCCAATTTATTAATAGCATATATGTGTTCATACACCCTCTGTCTAAATTTTCTCTCTGTTTTCCTATGTAAAATCCATTACATTGTTGACATAAGGCTGCATAAACAACAATTTTGCTTTCACAATTGAATTTGGAATTGAGAACATATCTTTTATCTCTAATAAAACAAGCTTGACCAAGCAACATATGTTTACATTGCTGGCAACAACCACACTTAAACATCCCTCTAATGTTAGAATGAGTCAGACAAACATTACGCTTTTTTTCAAAAATATTTTTTTAAATTAGGACCCCTCTTATAGGTTATTTTTGGTCTATGCCCTAAGGTCTTCAGCAAGGACTCATTGTTTTTAATTACTGACCAATTTTTATACAAAATTTCTTTAATAATTTTATGGTCCAATGAAGAAGTAATTAAAAAACTTGTTTGGTATAGGCTGTTATGAGGACTATCTAAAGTTACAACTTCATTAGGCACATTAATAAAGGTTGCCTCAGAATTCAAAACTAGCCCTACTTTAACCATTAATAAGGGTTTAAAATGCCCAGACAGTCGTTTTTGTTCAACTTCTGATCTAATAGTTCTAATTAGATGACATGGATAACCTCTATTCAAAAACATACTTTGCAATAATTCACATTCACATTCAAAATCCAAGTTGTCAGAAATCATGCGAGCTGCCCTAACCATTTGTCCCTTAATGACAGCCCGCTTCTGATGAATGGGATGACAGCTAGAAAAATGCAAAAAACTGTTTGAATAGGTAGGTTTCCTAAATATTTTACTCTTAAAACAGTGTTCAACCTTATCTTTTATCAGTAAGACATCCAAAAAGTTAATGGAATCAACTCCTATTTCATGAGTGAATTCCAAAAAGGAAGTAGATTTTGAAATTGATTCTATAAATAACGGAATGTCACCTGGGTTTCCATTCCATACACAAAACATATCATCTTGGTACCTGGTGTACCAAGAGACATTATTTACAAAACATGGGTTCACAAACAAACAGGTGTGTTCCCAATGGGCCATTACCATATTGGCAAAACAGCCACCACAAGGGGAACCCATGGCTACCCCTGATTTTTGTAAATAAAATTTATTATTAAATGTCATGAAATTATTGGTCAATATGAGATCCAATAAAGAGGTTACCAGGTAGATGTCATTATGGTCTGCCTTATTAGAAACTAAAAATTCAGAAATCCATTCGATACCCAGATCATGTGGGATAACTGTGTATAGATCTTTGACATCTATGGTTAGAAATGTGCTATTTTCATTATATGTTAGTTTGTTAATGTTCTCCAAAAAAGACCACGAGTCTTTACAGATCTGAGGCTCTTTAGTCAAGAATGGTTTAAGTATATTATCAATGAATTTTGCACAACCATAAGTTATCGAACCACGTCCGTCTACAATTATTCGGAATGGCGGTTCTACTAAAGATTTGTGGATTTTTGGAGCACCAAAAATTGCAGGAATAATTGGTGCTGCCATAGATAAATATTCGTATTGATTGATATTGATAGAAGATTCTATAAATAAATCATCAATACATTGTTTGATATTCTTATATGCCACATTAACTTCATTTCGAGATACTTGACTATATGCTTGTGTATTAAGATGTTTTTCAATTCTCTCGTTATACGCCTGTTGGTCCATGAACACAAGGCCACCCCCCTTATCGGGTTTCATAACCCTGACATCAAAGTTCTTAATTAATGTAATAAGGTCTAATTCTTCCTCAGTGTAATTCATTCTATAACTATTCTTATGAAAGCTATGAATATTTCTCATGTCTAACTCACACATTTTTTCAAAAATACATAAATCAGAATGGAGTGGAGGATTGAATTAACTAGAGACTTTCAATATATTAGTGATGGTAGAATTATTACCCATCAAAATATTTAAATTAAGCTTGCGTGTAAAAAGCTTTAAATCAATAATAGTCTCTGCAATGTCAATTGTTCTGTCCGCACAAAGGACAAACCTTTAGATAAAAGGTTGACCATTTGTTCATTAATTATTAACGAAGAAAAATTAAAACTTTAAAATCACCTTCTGTTGAAACAGAAATTTTTAAAGAAGGTGATGTATTAACAGGCATAAAGTCTATCTCTTGGGTTGCCTCCTGGTGTTCCTCGTTATCAAAGAGTTGGTACTCTTCTTCCTGTTGTTGTTGGACCGCATACTGTTCATGGAGTGAAAACCCTGGTTGGGCTGGTTCCCCTTACCAGCAATGTTCTTATTATTGTGATTATGACTATTATTATTTTGTTGATTGATGAGCCTTTCACTACGCTGCAATGGTTCACTTTGAGTTGGCTCATCAGCAAATGAAGTCGAGGCATTATTATTGTTATTATTAAGTGAATGTTGATCATCATGTACAACAGGAAAACTTTGATTATTCATATTATCTGACCTTACTGGTGGGGGGTCAGGATACGCTTCATTGTTAGCGTATGCTGTAATGTCCCTCTGTAACTTTCGTTTCTTAGTGCTCAAAAACTTGTCCATTGCAGTATCAATACTAGTGTAAATACGACAGTACTCAAATTTGTACCTTAAAAAATCAACGTGACTTTTTATGATTTGGTCTAAGGTCTCCAACTCACCCTTGAACCTTATGATTTCCAAATCATAAAAATTAATAAGTGCCTTTAGGAATTCAACAGCTTGTCTGTCGAATAATTCCAATAATTCAGCATGAAATGTAGATCCAGCCACCAAGCCTGCTTGGTATCTCCATTGCCGGAGACCCTTAGGTATGACCTTTTTGTTAATACATTCATTAAGGTAGGAAACTTCAAGTTGGAGTTTCCTACACTTAAACATTTTAGTATCAAATTCCTCGATGGCATTCATTAATGAGCTATTCAATTGTGAATTAGGCACTTGTTGACCCAAACTGCTGGAACCAGAATCTGTAAAAAAATCCCCATTGTTGAAAAAGGATGTCATTGAGGGGATATCCAGCTCATTGTTATTTCTTAATTCAGCCACATTATTGTTGCATTGTCTGTTATTAAAGTTAAAATTACTGGAATTACCTTGTCCTGGGTGAGTAGGACCAGAGGATCCGTTATTGTGAGCAACAACGTCAGCAAAAGATACATCCATGTCGAGCGGTGGTAGTCTGTTATTGTTAACGGTTCCACTCAAAAGATGTAACCCTCTAGCTTGTCTCTACCCTGGTTGAATCGAGCTGGCAGAATCGCCGGTTTGTTGTTCTTGCTGGATAAACTGAGACCTTTCAGCTTGTGCTTGTCCGAGTTGAGCAGGAATGGCAGAACCGCTAGTATGGTGTGTTGAGGGCAGAGAAGGTGCGTCACGATCAGCCAAACATGCTGGTGTACGCATTTCAACTGTTGTATTTCCGCAATCTCGGCTTTGTGAAATATGTAGCGTACTAGGCTGGTGCAGAGGTTTAAAATTACCAGCGCTACACGATGCTTCTACCTTTTGCGACAGTGCTTCTACACGACCAAGAAGCACATTAACTAGAGCAGTGAGATTTCCGATAGCATCCGTTTGTTGGGAACCATTACTCGGTTCCAATACAATCTCCGTGGAGTCACTATTATCAAATAGTGGTTGTGAGTCTGCTCCGTTTCCAGCTGCCATCGAACAACACTCAGAAACAAATGGCAAAAAATGAAAACTAGTAAAATAACAAACAAGATGGACCTGGAAACAATAAGAACGGACTCGATATAATAGGCACTGTTTTAATGTAAGCGCTTCGGCTCAGTCACTACTAAGCCTTCTTCAGACAAACAGTGAAAACAGTAACAATAGAATTTAAATACAATACCTAATTAGATAGTGATTATTAATTAAAAGGGAAATGCTCACCATATAAAACATTAAACATAAAATCCTTAAAAATCAAAATAAACACAGAAACCTCACTACTCTAAAAATATTCATGTGTATAGCAGACAGCCTGAGATTACTAATAAATAATGACAGATACAATAAGCATTATTCCATATAATATAAAAGAATGTCTAAATACTTATATTAACACTCATTACTATTCCTAAGCTATATATGCTTAATAAAATATATATGTATATATATATATATATATATATATATATATATACATATAGGAAAGAAAATGTTACATATATATATATATCCATACATTTAATTTAAACTAGCTAGAATATAAATAATGAATAAAAATAGGCTAATATTATTTATTCTACCTATTTAATGACAACAATTTTAAAATACACTTAATGGACAGTGTTTCATTTAAGCCCGGATGGGACTGTGCATTGGTTAATACTTGCCATTTTAATTCATCCAACTCTAGTTTTAGTTGCCAAGGGCCCCCTCTAATATCCAAGGTTCGTTGTTGCAAAATAATGAACTTAAATGAATGAGTTGGATGCTGTAAGATGTGCTTGGCTAAAGCATTATTAGGGTCCAATTTATTAATAGCATATATGTGTTCATACACCCTCTGTCTAAATTTTCTCTCTGTTTTCCCTATGTAAAATCCATTACATTGTTGACATAAGGCTGCATAAACAACAATTTTGCTTTCACAATTGAATTTGGAATTGAGAACATATCTTTTATCTCTAATAAAACAAGCTTGACCAAGCAACATATGTTTACATTGCTGGCAACAACCACACTTAAACATCCCTCTAATGTTAGAATGAGTCAGACAAACATTACGCTTTTTTCAAAAATATTTTTTAAATTAGGACCCCTCTTATAGGTTATTTTTGGTCTATGCCCTAAGGTCTTCAGCAAGGACTCATTGTTTTTAATTACTGACCAATTTTTATACAAAATTTCTTTAATAATTTTATGGTCCAATGAAGAAGTAATTAAAAAACTTGTTTGGTATAGGCTGTTATGAGGACTATCTAAAGTTACAACTTCATTAGGCACATTAATAAAGGTTGTCTCAGAATTCAAAACTAGCCCTACTTTAACCGTTAATAAGGGTTTAAAATGCCCAGACAGTCGTTTTTTTTTTTTTTAATTGTTGTCATTAAATAGGTAGAATAAATAATATTAGCCAATTTTTATTCATTATTTATATTCTAGCTAGTTTAAATTAAATGTATGGATATATATATATATATATATATATGTAACATTTTCTTTCCTATATGTATATATATATATATATATACATATATATTTTATTAAGCATATATAGCTTAGGAATAGTAATGAGTGTTAATATAAGTATTTAGACATTCTTTTTTATATTATAAGGAATAATGCTTATTGTATCTGTCATTATTTATGAGTAATCTCAGGCTGTCTGCTATACACATGAATATTTTTAGAGTAGTGAGGTTTCTGTGTTTATTTTGATTTTTAAGGATTTTTATGTTTAATGTTTTATATGGTGAGCATTTCCCTTTTAATTAATAATCACTATCTAATTAGGTATTGTATTTAAATTCCTATTGTTACTGTTTTCACTGTTTGTCTGAAGAAGGCTTAGTAGTGACTGAGCCGAAAGCGCTTACATTAAAACAGTGCCTATTATATCGAGTCCGTTCTTATTGTAACCACATACACTCAACAAAATGAAGACCTCTCATACATATATTTTTGTAAGGGTGCAGTTCCTTTGGTCACCTTGTCTTTTTGTCAACCTGCAAATTGTTCAGATGAAATTGAAAACACTGTTCTGTGTGATTATCCCTGTTTGTCTTTTAAGTTGTCTTTGAAAAGCAAGAAATGGCAATTAAACCTGACTGACTAAAAGAAAGCAGGGTATACGTGAAAACACATGAAGTCAATGCATTGACCAGAGCTTAGGGGCTCTGATGTAATACTTTAAAGCCAAACACTGCAATGTGGGACACCTAAAGGTAGACTAAAAAATCAAGATGCTGGACCCCATGTGGACAGACTCTGGAATTACATTTAAAAATATATAAAAAAGTATGTAGAGTCCAAAGGTGGCATAAAAATGTAGGAAACATCAGGACATAATATAATAAACATGTTTTTTTTTTTTCAATCTGTAGGTGCAGTTCTCATTTATCTGAAGCATATAGATGGGCAGAAATTTTAAGAAAATGCGATGATTGCTAGCGTTTTAAGGCCACATTTGATCATCATGTACATTTGCTGTAGAACTTCTGTAGTTACATGCACAGGGAGAACTGAGATCCTTTCTCCTTTTAATAAACAGGCCTCATGATAATAAGGTTTCTCATTCTGATGCTCCCAGTTGCTACATGGCCTGGCATGTTACTGCCCTCTTACATCTGTCCCCTTGGTATAGCCTTTCTTCCATGGAATCTATTACAGTAGTTGTCTTCTTTCTCTGCAGTGTCCCTGGGCACCCTGCTAAGTATCTCTGTTGCTGTGTAATCAGCATTCAACTATGTCTGTACTGTAAGTGTCTCCAGACAGTAAGAATGGTCTGGCATAACAGTATACCTAATGTGATAAGCCACATCTGGATGGACTTGCACCACTTAAGCCACATCATCATCATGACAATAATCATCAACATCATCCACAACAACCCCCTTTTCCCATTTTCTTCATGGGGTAAGGGTATCACTTCAACTGTCACCATCTCTCTTGATTCAATGGCAGTCTCCTACCTACTTCCATAGTCTGTCTTGACCATCACAAGTCATGTCTCATACAACACAATTATTTCTTTCCTTGACATCCTCATTTCCACTTGCCTTCTGAATGTATCACAAATCTTCTTCACCAAATCATCTTCTGCTTTCCTGCACATGTGCCTGAAAATATGATCTGTTTGACCTTTGCTGCAACTGGAGCTTCTTTATCTTCTACTCTAATGTTCTCATGTCTTCATCTGCATCCTAGCAGTCATCACAAATGTTTCATTTGCATTACCTTTAGCTTCCTCAGCTTCACTGTTGAGGTTCCTGCACCATACAGTAGTACTGTTTGCACCATTGTTCCATTCACCTTATTTACCAGTTATCTGGCATTTTTCTGACACAAAGTACCCCGATAATCAGTACCAGTTTGCTGCAGCCCCTCTGATTCTACCTTTGCCCTCCTCATTCAGATTTCTCTTCTCCTCAGCTACCAAATAGATACTTGAAGCTGTTAACCTGCTTCACTTTTTACCTTCCACCTTAATTTTTCAGCATTTTCTGATTCCCCCTTCTACTTCCATTACAACTTTCTTGTTTTGTATTGAGTTTCTCCTCATGTACTTTAAGTTTTCCACTCCACTCCCACCTTATTTGATGAAATTTCTGTTCCGTCTACTTGCAAAGCCACATTATCGGCATACAGCAGATTTCTAGATCAATGCCTTCCAACCTGTTTGCTTATGTAGTCTATTGCTAATATAAGTAGCAGTGGCCTCAGTGCTAAACCTTGTTGCACACCCACTCTCACTGGGAACCACTTTGTGAATCTGATCACTGTTCATACTTGTGTCATTGAGTCCTCGTACACAGCCTGCACTAATTTTACCAATGTTTCTGGAACTTTACAATGCTGCCCAAATCATCTGGCTTTCTCCAAGTCCAGTCATGCCCAGTTTGACTCTCTCTTCATCTTTCTTCTCCACTATCTACCTCACAGCAAATATTGAGTCAGTTGCGCTGCATCCTCATCTGAATCCAAACTGCTGATCTCCTATCTTACTTTCTACAAATATGTGCATTTGTTTATTAGTCATTGTCTTGAGAACTTCCATGCAGTGTGCCAGGAGTGTGATGCCTCTGTATTGCCCACAGTTGTGAATATCCTCTTTGTTCTTGTACACTTGCACTAGGAGGATTATCCTTCAGACATCTGGGATATACATATTGCTGTGAGTACCTTTTGGAGAAATGTTTTCCCTAACCCACCCAACATCTTCATCATGTGTCCTGTGGCCTCATCTGAACCAGTTGCTTTCTCTGACTTCCTTTTCTACGTTATTCATGCTTCTTCTGGGGTGGGCTCTCTTCTTCTTTCATCATAGGTTGTGCCTGGGGCAGTACAGCCTCTGTGTGATTTTCTTAATTCAGAAGCTACTGAAGTATGCTTTCTTATCTGGCTTTCATGTCCTGTTGAGCAGGTTGCTTCTGGTATCCCTTATGAAGGGTGTATGTTGGCTGTATTCTTTATCTTTCTGCCTTTGCCTTGCAGCCTAATAGAGATTCTTTATGCTATCTGCTGAGTGACTTCTCAGCAGCTACTAGAGTGCCTTTAGTAATTTATTTTTGTTACTGAAACTGCTGTTTTAGCCTTTTAATGCTGTGGGCTGGTGGTTTCTTACACCTCAGTAATTGTTTAATTTCTTTATAAATGATTGTCAATTGAGAAATAGAAATAAAATTATGCTTATTGTTTTAATAAAATCAAAATAAGGAATTCTGCAGATACTTAACATGATAGCAGGGTTTCAGAACATGTAAGGAAAATATTGGGGAGGAAACAGTTAAAACCGGTTCAGACAGCTAAAAGTTCATGATGCCTTGAAAGATTTACAAAGTATGGCTTTTAAACATTAACTGACCTAAAGTTCAAGTTCACCCTTTTTCTTTCCAGCTACCTTTTTGCTACTCTTTCAACCTGTGTCCTCACTGCATTTAGTTTTTCTCTTTCCTTTTTTTCCACCTAAACTGCCTTTCTGGGCAGAAGTGAATATTGAAGTACTATATCTATTAACGGTAACTTAATAACTACTGACAAAGGGCTGATGACAACTCAAAAGCTTGGCAAATTGCAAAACCTATGTTGGTTCAAACAAGGTATTTCATTACAACTGTGTTCCAGTGTGTTTGTGTTTTCTGTTAGTGGACGATTACAGCATTTTATTTGTTTTTGGTTTTACCTCCTTTTTCACCCTAATTCACTTCCTCTTATGTTATTTCATCATCATCCTTTCCCATAACTTTCTTTTCCTACTCTCTCATCCTATATTTTCCTATTTCCTGTTACCTTAAGCTAGTTTCACACCTCTACCTCTCTAACTTACTCCCTTCACAATCCCATTTCACCCTCTTTAGCATCATACAACTCTGATATCTCCTCTTCATCCTCTGTACAGTTTGATATAACCTACCCTACTCCTGATATTAACGTTCTTATCACTTTAACAACTCCCATGTATTTCTGATCTCAAAGTATCCAATAATGTCTATCTACATTTTCCTTACTCTTTAGGCACCAAATCTACTATTATTGTTTTGCCTACTTAACACAAAACACTAGCTTTCACAACTTGTAGCACTTGCCTATGTGTTACCTCCTTAAAGAGTGTAGATTTAATTTATGTACATACTTATGAATATCATTGTATTTTACTTACTTGTAATCTAAGTCTTTTTGTTAATGTATGCATGTGGAGCTTTTCTCCCCTGGCCTCTACTCTTGCATTGTCTAAAGCACTTTTCTGATCAATGAAGGCAATGAATAAAATACAATAATTAATGTGGTCAGCCATTGCATTAAGTAAGTAGGAAATGTTGAGAACTACTAATGTACATAGCAAGAAAAGTAATGCTCACATTGTACAGACTGCTAGTAAGCACATTCTAAAGTATTACAGCCAGTTTTGAATCCTGTTTTATCTAACTATAGTAAAAGATTACATATAGTCCCAACGGAGTGCAACTAAAATGGCGTAAGGTTCGGATCAAATGATTTATGATGAGACATTAAGAATCCCTGTGTGAGCAGAGAGAAACAATGCATGGGAAAAATAGCTCATTTAATATTAGTGTGCTAAAGAACAGAAGCAAAGATGGGAGTTCATAAGGAAAGGTTACAATGATTGAAGACATTGTCATAATATATGCTGTGGTATCACTTTAATGCTCCCATAAGGCTAGGACGTGTGACACTGTCTTGCTTACGCAATTGCTGTCATTACGCAAAATGTTGTGATTGCTTACTCGTCAGCTCCTGCCTGTCTGTATGGCTACCAACATGGTGGAAATGGGTCTAAGCAACTCAGAAACACATTTGTTTTAAAACAAGGTGTTTTGTCATAACAAGACAGTAGCAGCCAATGCAGAATTCCACAGAAACAGTATAAAGTTACTTCGATATCATCAGTTCTTTCTTCATTTCAGCCAAACAGGATCAGGATTTAAATGCAGCAATGCTGCACATTTGATGACTTCACCAGTCCACTACGTAACTGCTGGGCAGTCAGTCAATGAGACCGTTGAGGAGCCTAGCCCAATTTTCCAATTACATCAGAGCACAGTCTGGTTAAGTGACTTGACCAGAGACACAAAGGAGAAAATGAAAGCTTTGGGAATCAAAACCTGTACAACAGGAAGTAGCTCATTGCCAGCTCATAGCCTTAATCCTAGCTGCCAGAAGAGCGTCTCCTTACTGTAAATATTCATTTGTCAACAATCTTTCAAATTCAATAAATATCAAAACAAATTTTGGTGCCATTCCATAAAAGCGTTGCACCCACCAGTAGGAAACAAAAAGAAGTAGCTCTGGCACAATGTAAAATGTTATTTTGAGTCAAAATAGAACTCCTTCAAACTCAAATAAACCAAAATGACAAAATGATTCAACAAATCAGCTTCAAACAATGAAATTCATCCAAAAAGTTTGAAATACCACAATTCATCTTAGAAGCAGTCTTTTCAGATGAAACAGCCACAATACATACAGAGTCAGTGAACCAACATAACTTCTTAAATACTCAGTATTTTCTTCCGTAAGACATGTGCTGTAAATTTGTCATGGGTTCCATTTCACAACTAATACTGCTATCACCAGTGTTTTGTCAAGGGAAATTGGCAAACAGTTGGGAAGAAAAGGTGCACAAGTTCAATTTTTACAGCACAGCTCCAGGACTGTATGAAGAAAAATGAAAGAACGTCAAGTTTAATCATTTTACATCCAGCAGGTGATGATGCAATTAAGGTATTTAATATGTTTATCCTTACTAAAGGCCTGCAGTTTGACTTAGATAATATATTAATTTAGTCCCTGCAATATTGTAATCCTAAAAGAACTTGCTGTATATTTGTCATATTTTTTTTCACTAGAAATTAGGGTTCCGAAGAATCAGTTGAAGCATATGTGAATAAGGTGTAGCACAGAACTAAAGACTGTCCCCCATATTTGCAAACATTGCGTAGAATCCCTTACAGGGAATGTGCATAATATTGCCTGCACATGGTCCTGACAGTAGTGTGATACATATGAATAACTTGTGCTATTGTCATATCATGAACTTCCAGACTATTATAAACTTACTTCAGACAAGTTTCATGCATAACAGACTCTAGTGTGATAAACCCCAACATATTCTCACATTCAAAGCGTCACTTGGTATTCTTCACTAAATATGAGTCAGCAGCATACTGCAGACATTCCAGTCCAATGTCAGGAACACAACTATCTAAAAGTAGCTGGTGGAATGCATCCAAAATTTGAGCATGGGGAACCATCAGCTTCTTAACTCACAAAAAAAAGTAGAAAAGTCAATAAGGATTGATTAGGCATAGCACTACATGTGCTGTAAACTGTACTTGCCTGCTCTTAATCTAACAAGGTTGCAATGGCCATGGCTGAAATAGGCTAAGAAGTAGACCAGACAGTGGAAGTAGCTGTGGCGTAAGTAGGGGCAAGTGGGCAACATCCTGGTGTTATCAGCTCAAAAGATGTCAATGACCAGGGTGAAACCTACTATAGAGCAGGATGATAAGATGTACCTGCATGATGATCAAGGTATTACCTGTGGTTTTCTGAGGAATTACAAGTCATCTTCACTTTTATTGGTCCTATCCCACTGACTCTGGATTACTTTCCATTCTTTAGCAATCCACCGGTCTTAACTAAGAACAAGGCTGACTTGTATGGTCATATTTCTTTGCTATACAAGAAAGTGAGGGATTTTGCACAATGCTGCCAGCCTATTGTGTAGTACATTTGCATAAATTACTCAGTGGACATGGTTAAAAGTGAACCAGAATGTTCTGTGGTTTATGGACATGTAGGTTGCATCATTTGCGTACACAGAAATGGGGGTAGGAGTATTTTAGTCAGTTGAATACTCCCATTGAAGGGTGCTCCAATGTGTCACTATGCAGCAGGCAGACAAAGTGAAGTTAAGCTAGTGCAGTTATTTGCTCTTTACCACACAACAATGGATGTTCTTGTATCGTTTTACAAAAAACAATATACTTGCCTGCTGTCTTAGGCTACTGCCCCTGTGAGCCATTTTACAATTATCCAATTTTCCTTCGAAAGGTGAAGCCATTGTACCAATTGCCAACTCAACATTACTTGTCTCTACAAGTAATGTTGTCGTACTTGCTTGTCTGGGATATGCTAAGCAACACATCACCAGTATTTGCTCATCCGTTGCTGTGCTTTTTAGTTCTGTACTGTTTAGTCCATAGTTGGGCACATAAAAATCACAGACCCTGCTTCTCTAAGTAGTCCAACATTTGTGGATTGCAAACTTTATTGCAGACCCAAATTTGAATACTAGCTGAGCTACTAGAAAAGTCCAGGTAAGCAGTAAAGCACCTTCTTGCTTCATTCTATATATGTCCCTTTATGAAGTACATAGGGCTTTGTTTTGCTGCTTGGATCACTCCCTCACCCAGCATCATTGTGGACCATGTTTATTGATAGCACCCCATGAGTTTAGCAATTAGCATTGTTTGTTGCTAAGAGAAATAACAATATAAGGTATGAGTGATGACAGAGTAAAAAGTAAGTTTCTGTCTAAGGCTGATTTGACATTCAAAAAGCCTGTGATTGTACACACATCAGCAAAAATAACCAGTGTTAAAAATGATGGAGTTTGCAGAAGACTTAGATATGTGTATAACTAAAATAAAGGAAAAGTCTGTTGGTAATATATAAAACAGTCAAAATCAAATTATATTGTAAAAAATGCTTCTATTAGCATGGCAGCAAATAAAACCTCACTAGTGCAGGAAACTGTTGATGTAGTTTAAAAGCAAAGTGTTCAACTCTACAAACACCAGGTTGAACAAGATGCAGTTAGTATAGGAAATCTGACCAAGCTAATCCTTTTTTTTCAGGTGTGCAAGTCAAGAAAGAAAGGGAAAAGATATTATGCAAGTAGTTGAATTCAATAAACTTGACACCCATGCAAATGACAATGTGTCATTTACATTGCTGTTAAATGATTGTGTCTACAACCCCAAGTTTCTCAGGCTGGACAGAAGGTAATCTGAATGCTGATGTGATGAAGTTGTGTACCTGATTTCTTCAGGGAGGTCTGCAAAGGTCACTGGACTCAAACACTGTGTAGAGTTTAAATATTTGTTGCGTTAAGTCATGGGTCCCATTTGAAAGATTGACTTTTCAGAGAGTCAAACTTCATGTGGTCGAGATCATATTATCAACTTTCCTAAAAGATGAAGCAGTTATATAGAGACTGCAGTACGATGGGGATCAAGGAATTTGCCCTTTCCCCACTGCAGTGCGATCTCATAGTTGTTTTATATAACTAGCTGTGGATGCGGAGGGTACAATCCCCCAGAAGCAAAAACACAGAGTTTTCTTTTTGTTTGTTTTTGAAATAAAGGAACTTCGATCATATGGTCTCGACCATATGCAGTTCGATGTTCTGTAATTTCATTTTAACAACATATATCCTCATGTTACATATGATGTCCAAGTGTGTAAGTGTTGTTTGTACAAAGCAGCACGATTTATTACTTCAAGTCATATAATTTCAGCAATCTAGCATATTAGGAATTCTGCAAAAGAAATCCTGGGCATGATTCAACAGATTCACAGTGTGCAGGAGCAGGCACAGTGTTTTCTGAGACAGTGATTTGCATGGTCAATGAAGTAATGATTCTCATAATCTCAGAGTCAGTGATTTGCACATTTGTAAAGATACTCATTTGCATGCTTGTGCAATACAGAAAAAGTAAACTTCCACATAGATTGCAGAGAAAGTTGGTTAAACAGAGAGGTAGACACAATACTGATATAAAATGTTCTTTATCACATTGAAAATTACTTAGAGCTGTTTTGAAAAAGTATTACACTGGCAAGATAGCCAAAAGACAACAAAATTGCCAGTTCAGGTTTACTTTCACAACAAAACTGATGATTAATGAGGACTGATGCTCAAATACAATGTACTGACAATACTAACCCGGTTATGTAGTCTTGTATCCTGCACTACTGAGGTTTTATGTAGCCTTATGTTAGAGAAAAGTCACAAAACACCCTGGGGAATTTTTACGTGTAAAGAAATGGCATGTGATATTTTATTTTAGTCATTAATGTCCCAAGATCTCAAACTGAGGGCAACATTTCTGACATCTACATTATGTATTACAAAAGCAACTCCAAAGTTTCAGTGACACTGTATGACATTTAGAAATAGACCAACGGAGTAAAGTTGTTTCAGATTTTTTCCCATTTCAAAGACAGTAGTATCTTATTTGTGTTGAATATTACTGTAACCACCCTGAGGTCTTCAAAATAAAAGGCACCATTTATCCAACTGTCTTAGCACTCCTGAGGTCATTTTTTTCTTTGCAAGGTGAGGTATTCTATAGACTAAGGGGAACCAAGGATGGAACAGTATGAACAGGAATGTCATAGAAAGAAAATCTGAGCACTGAGATGAAAAGATGGGACTTCAGAGAGCAGGAAAATGTGAAGGCAGAAACTAAAAAGGAACCAGATGTTAAGTGGTATCCTATCATGCTTGAGCATGAGGGGGGTCATAGGGTCTAGAAATCAGGTACATGTTCCAGGACAACCAAGTCTCTTGCCAGGAGTAAGGGGAGGGTGGGAGTAGATCTGTTACAGCCTGGGGGTTATTTTAGAATTGCACTTTTATATAATTTTGCATTAGAATAATTAACTTAAAAGAGTATAGAAAACATCATTCTCAGTTTCAGATTTCTGTCATTCTCATCAGAGGTAATGATCCACAATCTACAAGTCAAAAAAGTAGAGCTTTTTCACAAAATCGGGAAATCCAGTGTACCCCATTTTCATCAAGGTATCCTCAAGTAAATGGTTAAATAGAGACAGTAATTTCAAACTGTAAGAAAAATCACAAAAAATATGTTGCCAGTTCAAAATTGGAGTATTAAGTTGCACTTCTCAAAGAATGAAGCACGGGATTTTTGACACATATGACTGACCTTCATAGTTATTGGGTGGAAAAATGTGAAGAAATCTAGCAGCAACTTCTGTCCTACATCAGACAAATGTCAAATGTACAAATGCTTGGAATGCTCCCCATCAGAAACAAAAATCGTACTGCAACAGATCAGGCAAGAAATCAGCTACAGGGATACCAGTAGAGAGTGTCAGAATTCTAACTACAAATAACAAGCACTCAGAGCAGCAAGAAGCTGTTGATATTAACATGCCTAACACACCAAGGTCCAGTACTGTCAAAACAAGAGAATGTCTAACTCTAACAAACCACAAAAAGCCCTGTACTTGACAGAACTGATTTTCATCACACATGAATATCGTGTCTGCAGAATAGTCATTAAGTGACAGTTTGAGCCAGAAGGTGTCGCAAATACCCAAAACCTATCATCCAAGAGTGTGGTACTCACATGTAGCCTAACAGTGACTATGTGCTGGCCAGTTCTTCATTTCCAAGATCTGCTGCTGAGAATCTTTCTGTTTATTTATTTGTCTATTTATTTATTTATTTATTTATTTATTTACAATCTGATAATCAGGTAAGTGAGCCAATCCACTGACCGTTTTCAGTCACAACCCAGGAGAAATGTACAGTAGTAGTTATAGCAAAATTATATGCATTGCACACCAACTCAAAACACAGTAAGAAGTATTATCACTGATAAATATTTATTTGAATAGAGAAATATAAGAATACACACAAGAAGAATAAATAAAACGAGAGTATATTAACATTAGAGTATAGTAGCATATTAGCAATATTTACAATGCAATACAATTTACAAGACCTTTCAGTGTATTTTTAAGTAAGTTATAGACATACGAGCTTATAGTTTAGAAATAAATAGCCATGATTACAACTACCTAGTGAAAGTTATTTTTGAACTAACTATGATTATCCCTGGGATTCAATAAACTTCTTGCAAGAATAGTGCTATCCCTGCATGGAGTGGTTCATGTCCATGTAGCCACAGCAGAGTACCTTGCATATTCATGAAGGCACACTGCTGTTGAGGCTAAATGGGCACAAACTGTGAACTAGTGCAGGGGGCATGTTTAAGTAGTGCATGGACTACGAACACACCCCCTTCACTCAGAAAGCGCTGTGCGAACACCAAAATGAAATGAAAATTATTATTTCAGTGTCCATGGAAACTACAATAGCTTGGAGAGCAAGAAACTATGCAGGGTGTGTGTGTGACAGGTTCTGTCACACCCCCCTGCATTGCAAAAGTGCCGTATGGCACTTTGCAAGTGTTAACAGTGTCTGCGGACACTGACAGCTAAAAAATAGTTATGTCAGTGTCCACGGACACTGAAACAGCTTGTAGATCTGTAAGGAAATTAAGGGTGTGTGTGACAGGTTCTGTCAAACACCTGAATTGTTATAGTGTCGTGCGGCTATAGCCTTCAACTGTGCAGGTGTCTGCAGAATGCCCAGATGACCATGTCACATACGTTTCACCCTCCTGGAGCAATAAAGCAATACAAAGTCATAAATAATGGGGGGACAAACCCACAAAAATAGGGAAACGTCCTAAATATTGCACTGACAAACCTTAAAGTTGATAGAATAACAGATTTGCAGTAGCACAGACTTCCTGCAGGGTATGAAGATCAAAACAGAAATGTCTGCCATGTGAAAGTGCCGTATGGCTATAGCTGTTAACTGTAAAGGTGTCTTCAGAATGCCCAGATGCCTGTCTCACATACTTCTCACCATGTTAGAGCAATAAAGCAGTAAAAGGCCATAAATAATGGGGGAACAAAGCCACAAAAATAGGGACATGCTAAATATTGTACTGACAAATGTGAAAGCAGACAGAATAAAAGGTTTGCAGTAGCAAGGACTTCCTGCGGGGTATGAAGACTGAAACAAAAATGTCTGCCATCTGAAAGTGCCGTATGGCCATATCTGTCAATGCAATGCAGAATGAATAGATGACTGCCTCACATACCTGTCAACCTCCAAGAACAAGAAAGCTGTGGAAGGCCACATATAATATTTTTTTTCCATACTAGGGAATGTTTAAGCATAGCTGAGCGGGTATGTGCACTGTGGACCTCTGCTTGGCATTGCTTAAACATCCCATAGGAGATAAATAAAAATATACAGCTAAAAATCCCAAGCCAAGATAGTGTAATGGTTAGAGTCCCAGCTTTACATTCAGGCATTCATGGTTTGAGTACCAAGACAGCCAAGTTGCTTTTTATGGGAAAGCAGTGTTAAAATTATTATTTTCAACCTAAATTATGTAGTAACTTGGTTTTATCAACCAGGGTAGTGTAGCTGGTGTAAAATGGAAGTGTGAGTGCATGTAAAATGTGAAACCACCCATGTATATACAAGTGTCCCATACAGTATAATCACACTCATTGCTAATGTAATGAAAGCGCATAGAGGGATGTCATGTAAAGTAAATCATATACACTGAGCAAATTAAGTCATTATTCTGATATTTTCTCAAAATGAAATGTGAGCAATGGTTAACAATGCTCAACTATGGCTACCAGGTTTAAGCATCACTTAGATGAGAATGCTAAGCAGCAGGCAACTCAGCTAAATGGATTTCCGCACTGTTAAGCATTGCTCAACAATTACCCCTTTAAGCACTGTTCAACTCAGCTTAGCGGATTTGCGCATTGCTTAGCGGAGCTTAACATGTTCAAAATGGTCCAATGACAGCAAACTGTGTGAATATTGCCTTATTTAAATGGCACAGATGGGAATGCAGCCAGAATCTGTTATAGTTCATCTGTGCAGGTCCTATGGCTGGTGTAGGTGAAGGAGTGCACTTTTGGGCACAGCACTGGAATCATTCAGGAGTCCAGGGTCATGGCTGGACTCCTTGTAGAAAACCATGAGGAAAGACTGCTGCAGGGCCAGTACCAGGACTCACAATACAAAGCGGAGGCATGGAACCATCTCTCACATGATCTCATCAGTGCTACTGGCATCCCACAGACAGGTGAGCAGGTACGGCACCACTATGCTGACCTAAACAGTGGAAGGGCATGCTCTTGGCCCAGTGAATCCAAGCTGCATGGGCACAAAATGGTCCAGTAGTAAGTATCACTATCAAGTAGTTTGTAGAAAATACTAGCCTGAGAATGTGACCGATATGCATAATGTTGGTTTATCTCCCCCCTACAGCTGCAGCAGAGAGGGCTAGTAACATAGAAATCCATGCTGACAGACTGCTGAGGCTGCACCAATAGGCTGGTGAGTACAAATCTATTTTGCAGTATAGTGTGCAAATAGCTAAGAATGAGTACATTGCTTATTGCTAGTAGGTATACTGTTACTGTGTTAACTGAACAAATAAAAAAGTTTGACTGGCTAATATTAATGTGTAATACAGATCCCTACAAACAACTGTTATGTTTATTCTGGTATGTTGTTGAAGACATATAGAATGTATACAGGTTCACAGCAAATATGGCTGTGACAGCATACATTAACAGAGTTTGTTCTCTGAACCAGCTGTTAAGAAAAACTGTATAGAGCTGTAAAACAAGATATAACTTAAATGTGAAATATATACTGCACTAAGCTCTGAACCCTGAATAGTAATGTGTAAAGTTTCAGTGTGTTCCATCCAGTCTTGCCTTATGTTAACCTTTGCTTTCCAGATTGTAGTAATCCAAAGTATTAATGTACGGTACAATAACTATATGTCATGCATGCATCACAGGATTACAAGTTCAGACTGTCTAACCAAGTGACTATTAAGCAGAAACCAGTGAAACAAGAAACAGCAGCTCCCCAGTAACTCAGTGTGATGAGAAATAGCTTAGTTGTTAATTTTGCACACCCAGACATGGTTTTAATCCAGGGATTGATAGTAAGATGTGTGCATATGTACACACAAGGAATCAGGAATAAATGTAAAAACAGTCAGGTAGTGTTAACAGATATTTTCTCCACAGGATTTACAAGTATGGAAATGTTGGTAGCAGATGTATGAAGGGTATACTAATAAACTGTGTAGAACTGTTCAACTGTCCCACCACATGCCTGCAAATGACAGCAGGATAGGTACATACAACATGCACTCTTCCTAATACATGTATCTCAAGGGTCATGCTGCCACAGCTAGTGGTCACTGCTGCCAATAACCGTGGACACAGACAGGAAACCAGTTGAAGTATGCCAGTAGCGCACTCACATAACAGCAGTTCAGGGTACCCCTCCTGTGCCAGATCTGTAACCCTGACATGTACGAGTCCCCTCTAGTCATGTACCCAAAGTTATCACAGTTTTCCCCATACCATTCCAGGCTGACAGTTTAATAGGTATGTTTTCACTACCAAAGCTATGGGCCATATGCAGATGTAAAGTGAGGGCAGACCCATAGAGTACTGAGCAGTCCTGTTGTGGAAAACAGAAGCATAAACAGTTGCTAATGGACATTTTGTCTCTCTCCCCACCCCTCATCTGGATCAATACTTTAATTCATATACTACAGGTATGTTTTTCTCCAAACCTAATGTTGGGACTTGTGTTCTATTATTGTTCATATATTTGATTGGTTGCATATTAACATACCTTCTTCAAATATCATTTTGGTGGCCTGTTGCTGTCAATGTTATTAGTATGCTGTTATGATGCATACTGTTGTTCCATTTATGCATGTGTTTGTTTTGTTATGCAGCTGTTTCAAATCTGTTTATGGGGTTAATTGCAAGACCCATGCATGCTGTTATAACTAATCTTGAAATGTGTTGTTCATAACTAAGCAACATATTTTTTTAAAACCTCAACACCATAGCATGTTTGGAAAGGCAGATCCCAGTGGATCTGCCTGGCCCACCTCATCTTGCTGTGGCACCAGGCCTCAGCACATCTGGGACCCAACCCGGGACTTCCTCATCTGCTGGTCCTGCACCACTATTGGGTGGAATCGCCTTAGGGGATAGGACCAGGCCCCCCCGGGAGTGGGTGCAGACAGGAGCTTGGCACCTGCAGTCAGTTCTGGGGTTTGATGCGCAGCACCATCTGAGTAGAGTTGGGTGGGCAGCTGTGCCAGACTGAAGGCTACCTGGCACACCTCAAGGGGCAGGCCTCCCCTCCTGTCCAGCCCTCAGCACAGCCACCTTCTGGGCTGTGAAGCAGCAGTGGTGACTGCTCATGGGTGGAGACCTCAGTCCTACTGCATCCATTTGACGGGTCATGGGCTTCGGATTCCCAACCACCATCCCGTCAAAGGTGTTTACCCCCTCATGTGTCATATACCACCCTTGTCTGCTGTCTTGTCTGTCTTGTCTGTCTGCAAATGCAACCTATCCCACACAACCTACCTTCCCAAACATATCTACAGCCCTTCCCCAACATTGCACTCTCACCTTAAACAAGAGGCATCTGTCCCACAAAAAAAAATTGCCCCATACATAGCTTTACATTTCGCCCCCCTGCACAGTGAAACTAATCAATCAACCCACAGATTATTTTGCAAATATCTGTTGCCAACACACTTCCCAGTGAGGTGTGAGGCTGTAAATTCCAAATTGAACACATTACTCAAAGCTGTTGCTGCCGAAGAAATGTAGAGCTGTGGTCCTTTCCTACACCCTTCCTGCACATACCTAGCTGCTTTTCATAATGTTTTATCCCCTGATTTCCCCCATTTCACCACTTTCCTATCACCCTTTTTACTTTTCTTTAAAGAAAATTAGCATGGGTGTAAGCAGGAGTAAACAATGCTAAGTGAAGCTAAGAGGACTTAGCCATTCGTTAGCAATACTTAGCTTTGCACAAAACCATGCAAACCCACTTACAACTGCTTAAAATGCATTAATCACTCTGTCTCCATCAGCCCTTGTTCTGCCCAGCAGCAAAATAATTAGCGCTGCCAAGTCTGAAACACAGGATGCTGTGCACTACAATCACACCAAACATACTTCTACGCCATCTAAGCTATGAGAACCTGCAATGCTTTTACAAACATATCATTCATTCTGGTCATTTAACATTAATGAAAAAAATTAATCACTTCCAAGTCTGGAACCCAGGACACTGTGCACAGCAATCACAGTAACATACCTGTATACCATCTGAGCTGTAAAAATTTTGCAATGTTTTTACAAACATATCATGCACAACAGTCATTCAACATAAGAGTGAATTTTATATCCATAGTACTGTTATATACATATATATGTATATATATAGATACCTATATATATATTCATACATAGATTATATAGACAGATAACCAACCTCCTACTACAACACATCTGCAAAAAGCCCAATAAACAGGGGGGGGATAAAGGGCAAACAATAGTGACATCTTTGAAATATGACTGTCATGCATGTAGAAGTCTGCTAGAGTGGCATGGTTTGCTTTAACATACAATGCCAGATAGATTCCAGGTCTGAAACACAAATGAATGTCATTATTTACTGATGTCAATGCTCACATCATCCCAGTGATTTCTCAAAAACCCACAACTGTTGAGGCCAACAGACAAAACTCATGAGCCACACATCTGGACAGTGTCTAGACATCTGGACAGTGGAGAAGTATGACTGCAGTAATGTAACAGAATGGAAAAACCCGTGACAGCTACCAACCATGTCACCCAGCACCTTCTGAATTACAGTAAGACCAACACAACACTAACCCAAATCAGCTCAGGGCAATTATCCATGTATAACCAAATATATCATGCACTACAGGGATGGAACTGTAGGGAAAAGCAGATAGTGGTTCATAAATGTCCACCCACAGCCATTTTCACCACAGTCACAGCAACATAGTAGTACCCCAAATGAACTCTAGAGTAGAACGACTGTTTGAATGAACATATCCTGATTCCCAGTCACACACTCAATGACATATACTGGCCCAACTCACAGCATACTGGGAATCCTGAGGTGTTACGGGACATTCCTCAGTCTGCCCCTACAAACATATACACCTGATAGACAACCACCAGCCATAGCAGCATGCACAGTCAGACAGAAAAAGGATCTGTGACACACATCTGCTACTCTCCCTTCTCAGCCAAACATCTACACACAACACTACTACACAATCTTGTCAGTCACGTCACAAGGTCCAGACATACATATCTCTCATATGTACAGATTTCCACAGAATGTCCATGGTGTGAGACAATATTCATGGCCACTACCGTATACCACTTCCAGGAGTCTGCCAAGTCAATGGGATGATACCTTGAGTGCAGTCACTAAATAATGATATCACATACCTCTGACCCTCTTACTGCAAGACATCTGGACAAAGCATGACATACTTGAGGGCCAGGGGGCCAGAAAGAGGGACATATCTCACATAATGGTGTTACAAACTGAAACAGTTGTCAGTGTCACAGGCTTTGGTGTAATATAACATCCCTGAAGGATATGATGTCTGAAACACCAATGGATGTCAACAGTTACTGACTACAATCCTCACATTATCCTACTGATTCCACAAAAAACAGTCATTGTCTGTGGAACAGACCAAACATAACACGCAAACCTCTGGCCTGTCTGTTGACATCAGGACAGTTGAGAGGTATGTCAGAGACATATCACTGTCAGACATCAAGTCACACAGAAAATGCATGTCCAGATGAACCCTGTTAAACTAGCAACCCTCTATGTGTATAACAGCACTACTGACTTACAATCTGTTCCCTTTTCTGGAGCTTTACTCCCCATGTTGCTGGGCTGTCTCCACATGTCCTCTCCTGAGAGGTATTCCCACCTACTGTCTGTGAAGCTGTAGCCCCCACACCTCCATAATATCTTCCACACAGGCAAGGAAAAGGGGAAAGGCACACATGAAGGCCATCATTATAGCACTGTGTTGCTTTGGCATTGGCAAATGGAAAGACAACACAGCTGCTCTGAATGCATGTAGCAAGTGGGAGTCAATGACTGGTGCACAGGCCATCACTTGCTCATGAGCAGTACCTACAAAAAGCAAGCTGCTGCCTATGCAACACATGTCTCAACCCATCTACACAAAGACAGAATGTGACTACACAAACCTAACCATTTGCATTGTTATGAGGAAACTCCTGAGCACTATGACAGGTATGTCAATCATGTAACCTTGTAATAGAATGCAGAAGGGAGATTCAATGATGTCAAATAGGACATTAAACACTAGGCCATGAGAAGACCTGCTGGACTCACATGTTGCTGTCCAGCACCTACAGCCACGTCCGCTTGCCGTGCCTGCATTGACATGGAGTACATCTCTGGTCCCTGAGTCACCCCAGCAAAGACAGCTCATGTATGACTACTAATGGAGTCTCTGTTATCCAATACTGAGTATGTAATTCTTCATATGTCACCTGTGAATGCTACTCTGATACATATGCTTGTCTTACAAATGTAAGAGATGTACATAGGGTATGTGAATACAACACGATAGGTGCAGATGTGTGGGTTGAACTGTATGTGATATACTGAGCCAATACCTGACAACTGTTCAGAGTTTTGCAGACTGACTACATGTCTGCCTCATATTTGTAGTCAATGCATCAGACAGTTGTGTATTGTTTGGCACATCACTGGCAACTCATTAAAGACTGAAGTCAGAACAAATTAGCAGACATTTCATTGTCAGATGTCATATCCTGCAAAGTACACCTGTGAATGTGACACCGTCTTTGCTGGCAATTAAGTGTGTTTCAGCTAAATTCATAAAGTGACACTATTTTCTGGCCTTTGCCCACCACTGATGTGTGCCTTTGTGCAGATGTCTTGCAATAACAGATGCTAGGTGTCTTACCATGAAACCCATGTCAATGCAAGCGTACCTTGTCCTGTAGGATGCTGACATTTGTGCAGCTACTTACACTTGCTTTCTAGCTGTGAAGAGCACACCAAACTTGCCAGATCACTCATCCCATCATACGTTTAGACCCCAAATGGAGGCCCGCCAAACCACAGGAGGTGGAGTGTTGAACATTAGCATACACGTACACACCTCCAGGCTGGCCAAACAGTATGACGCATGGGTGACATTCTGAGTGCAGTTAACAGTTGACAAAACACCTACTCAAAACATAGCTAGCTACAGGCCTCCAACTATGACTATGGACACCCACCACACCTATTGGGACCTGCTGGAATCTGTCAGGATTCAATTATCTACCCTGCTCCTGGGTGACTTCAAATATCCAACCAGGGTCTATATTATAACACTGAAGTTGCAAAACTTTGAATGTTATAATATCAAGCCCACTACATTGAAGGATGAAAATAGTGAAGCCGTGGAAAATCGAATTCTTACCTAGGGCAAGATTTCGGTGGGCCATTCCATGGCTTCACTATTTCCTCCACTGTGGTGTGATAGTTACGGACCTTAGGGTTAGGGTGCGGGTTAAGGTAAGTGGATCGGTAGAAATGTATGTATGATTTAGTGTAGGGTTAGAAGTAGGGTTTTGTTAAGTGTACGTGTGTGCATTAATTAGTTTGTTTGTGTATAATTTCATGGCGTAAGTGTGCAATAGTTACAGACCTTAGGGTTAGGGTGCAGGTTAAGGTTAGTGGATAGATAGGAATGTATGTACGGTTTAGTGTAGTGTTAGAAGTAGGGTTTTGTTAGGTGTATGTGTGTGTATTAATTAGTTTGTTTGTGTCTAGTTTCGTAGGGTAAGTGTGCGATAGTTACGGACCTTAGTGTTAGGGTGCGGGTTAAGGTTAGTGGATCGATAGGAATGTATGTACGGTTTAGTATAGGGTTAGAAGTAGGGTTTTGTTAAGTGTATGTGTGTGGCTTATTTATTTTGGTGTGCTTGTGTTGTGTGTATGTTTCTCGGAACAGCGATTTTTTTCCCTGGGAAAAAATTCGCTATTCAGAGTGTTCGATGTTATCAAATTTCGAAATTCCAAGTTTGAGCTTATGCTGTTCGATATTTTGGAATTTTTAATATATGATATAGACTCACCCCCCCCCCAACCATAGTGTGCCTGACCTATGCCACCTGAACATGAATGCACATAGATTCCTCGGCTTTGTCAATGGCAATGCAGTGGATCAGTCCATCAACACTCCTACGGCAGGTGGGAATCTCATACCTGGTTCTAACCAACATGAGTAGCCACTGTAGCACTCCTACAGTGCTATCCCCCCTTGGTAATATCTGACCACATAGCCATCACTGTTCAGGTTACCATCTCCCCTGTCACTCCCCCCCTCTTCACAGTGTCAAACAAAATTAACTGTACACAATTGACTATAAATCTCAGAGCAGGTAGAAGTAGCTGTACAGCCAACATCCCATTTGTTGGAACTAGCAGCAGTGTCCAGGCCCACACCACAGTACTATGTGGGCACCTACATAGCTGTATGGACTCAGCAGTACCTGACAGGACAACATCATCTCCTTCAAGGTAGGGTAAATAACTGTGGTGGACAGCAGCAATACATAAATACCATAATAGGTGGAATCAATTGCTGTACGGGCCAAGAAGGAACAGGTGCCTCATTGGAAGAAATGTCACCTTGGTCTGCACAAGCAAATAAGGGCACAGGTGATGTACCCTAAGGCTATCTTTGAGTACAAATTGGACACATCCATCAAGGCAAATCACTAGGCCTTCCACACATGTGTCTGCAATTCCAGAGGCAACACACAAATCTGCTCTGTAGTGGTGGTCAATAACACCACATGTACATATAACATAGATATAGGCAACTAGCTGCAGACAGGTGAAGTGTAAACACCACCTCCTGTTCCCCCAGTGGCACATATGTGCATGTACAGCACCTGACACCCTCCCCTCATCATCAGGAAGCAGGTCCATAATGCCCTCTCAAAGGCAACACACAAAGGTCTCCACAGGCATGATACCATCCCTAACTGCATCCCACATGAACTAAGGCATGGGCTCTCATAGCCCTTCTGCACTATAGTCAACCACAGCCGGACCACCACTGTCATCCCATATGCACAAAGGGCAGCCACTGTCATCCCTATACACAAAGGTGGAGCAATCCACCAACCAGACCAATATTATCCATATCAGCCTAACTAGCCTGCTCTGCAAGAGCATGGAAGGCAATATCAAGGGCATTATGTACAAGGACATTGACAACATCAAAATGTCTGGGCACACATACCATGGTAATGTCAAAGGGAGATGATGCTTTGTTAAACCTAATTGACCTCTCTGCAGTGGTCAACAAACACAGGGATGAGGGGAAGATAGTGAACAATGCCTACCTTCACCTAGCCCAATCCTCTCACACTAATCCCCAGATGGACAGGATACATCCGCCTACACAGCTAGGCACCAACCTGTAGGTTACCAGATGGGTAGCTAACTGGCCCAATGATAGTACCCATTCAGTCAAAGTAGTAGAACCAACCTCTAATAGTAGTGTCATCCAAATGGAGTACCCAAGGATTGGTCTGGGGGCCTCTACTGTTTGAGATAAATGTATCTGAGGTACAGGACAAAAACAGTGGTCTGTGGCTGCCCAGGTGTATGGATGC